>NC_134358.1:15155032-15455032 GCF_048569485.1 Anomaloglossus baeobatrachus | reverse complement strand
GGCATTGTGTATGATGATATTACTGTGTGCAGCTCCCCACAGTCCAGTGATGATGAGCTTTACACCTCTCCAGCAGACGCTTGGCATTGTGCATGATGATATTACTGTGTGCAGCTCCCCACAGTCCAGTGATGACGAGGTTTACACCTCTCCAGCAGACGCTTGGCATTGTGTATGATGATATCACTGTGTGCAGCTCCCCATAGTCCAGTGATGACGAGCTTTACACCTCTCCAGCAGACGCTTGGCATTGTGCATGATGATATCGCTGTGTGCATCTCCCCATAGTCCAGTAATGATAAGCTTTACACCTCTCCAGCAGACGCTTGGCATTGTGCATGATGATATCACTGTGTGCAGCTCCCCATAGTCCAGTAATGATAAGCTTTACACCTCTCCAGCAGACGCTTGGCATTGTGTATGATGATATTACTGTGTGCAGCTCCCCATAGTCCAGTGATGATGAGCTTTACACCTCTCCAGCAGACGCTTGGCATTGTGCATGATGATATCACTGTGTGCAGCTCCCCATAGTCCAGTGATGATGAGCTTTACACCTCTCCAGCAGACGCTTGGCATTGTGCATGATGATATCACTGTGTGCAGCTCCCCATAGTCCAGTGATGACGAGCTTTACACCTCTCCAGCAGACGCTTGGCATTGTGTATGATGATATTACTGTGTGCAGCTCCCCACAGTCCAGTGATGACGAGCTTTACACCTCTCCAGCAGACGCTTGGCATTGTGCATGATGATATCACTGTGTGCAGCTCCCCACAGTCCAGTGATGACGAGCTTTACACCTCTCCAAAAGACGCTTGGCATTGTGTATGATGATATCACTGTGTGCAGCTCCCCATAGTCCAGTGATGATGAGCTTTACACCTCTCCAGCAGACGCTTGGCATTGTGTATGATGATATCACTGTGTGCAGCTCCCCATAGTCCAGTGATGATGAGCTTTACACCTCTCCAGCAGACGCTTGGCATTGTGCATGATGATATCACTGTGTGCAGCTCCCCACAGTGCAGTGATGACGAGCTTTACACCTCTGCAGCAGACGCTTGGCATTGTGCATGATGATATCACTGTGTGCAGCTCCCCATAGTCCAGTGATGACGAGCTTTACACCTCTCCAGCAGACGCTTGGCATTGTGCATGATGATATCACTGTGTGCAGCTCCCCATAGTCCAGTGATGACGAGCTTTACACCTCTCCAGCAGACGCTTGGCATTGTGTATGATGATATCACTGTGTGCAGCTCCCCACAGTCCAGTGATGATGAGCTTTACACCTCTCCAGCAGACGCTTGGCATTGTGCATGATGATATCACTGTGTGCAGCTCCCCACAGTCCAGTGATGATGAGCTTTACACCTCTCCAGCAGACGCTTGGTATTGTGCATGATGATATTACTGTGTGCAGCTCCCCATAGTCCAGTGATGACGAGCTTTACACCTCTCCAGCAGACGCTTGGCATTGTGTATGATGATATCACTGTGTGCAGCTCCCCATAGTCCAGTGATGACGAGCTTTACACCTCTCCAGCAGACGCTTGGCATTGTGCATGATGATATCACTGTGTGCAGCTCCCCATAGTCCAGTGATGATGAGCTTTACACCTCTCCAGCAGACGCTTGGCATTGTGCATGATGGTATTACTGTGTGCAGCTCCCCATAGTCCAGTGATGACGAGCTTTACACCTCTCCAGCAGACGCTTGGCATTGTGCATGATGATATCACTGTGTGCAGCTCCCCACAGTCCAGTGATGATGAGCTTTACACCTCTCCAGCAGACGCTTGGCATTGTGCATGATGATATCACTGTGTGCAGCTCCCCATAGTCCAGTGATGATGAGCTTTACACCTCTCCAGCAGACGCTTGGCATTGTGTATGATGATATCACTGTGTGCAGCTCCCCATAGTCCAGTGATGATGAGCTTTACACCTCTCCAGCAGACGCTTGGCATTGTGCATGATGATATTACTGTGTGCAGTTCCCCACAGTCCAGTGATGATGAGCTTTACACCTCTCCAGCAGACGCTTGGCATTGTGCATGATGATATTACTGTGTGCAGCTCCCCACAGTCCAGTGATGACGAGCTTTACACCTCTCCAGCAGACGCTTGGCATTGTGCATGATGATATTACTGTGTGCAGCTCCCCACAGTCCAGTGATGATGAGCTTTACACCTCTCCAGCAGACGCTTGGCATTGTGTATGATGATATTACTGTGTGCAGCTCCCCATAGTCCAGTGATGACGAGCTTTACACCTCTCCAGCTGACGCTTGGCATTGTGCATGATGATATTACTGTGTGCAGCTCCCCATAGTCCAGTGATGACGAGCTTTACACCTCTCCAGCAGACGCTTGGCATTGTGTATGATGATATCACTGTGTGCAGCTCCCCACAGTCCAGTGATGATGAGCTTTACACCTCTCCAGCAGACGCTTGGCATTGTGCATGATGATATTACTGTGTGCAGCTCCCCATAGTCCAGTGATGATGAGCTTTACTCCTCTCCAGCAGACGCTTGGCATTGTGCATGATGATATTACTGTGTGCAGCTCCCCACAGTCCAGTGATGATGAGCTTTACTCCTGTCCAGCAGACGCTTGGCATTGTGCATGATGATATCACTGTGTGCAGCTCCCCATAGTACAGTGATGATGAGCTTTACACCTCTCCAGCAGACGCTTGGCATTGTGCATGATGATATCACTGTGTGCAGCTCCCCATAGTACAGTGATGATGAGCTTTACACCCCTCCAGCAGACGCTTGGCATTGTGTATGATGATATTACTGTGTGCAGCTCCCCATAGTCCAGTGATGATGAGCTTTACACCTCTCCAGCAGACGCTTGGCATTGTGCATGATGATATTACTGTGTGCAGCTCCCCACAGTCCAGTGATGACGAGCTTTACACCTCTCCAGCAGACGCTTGGCATTGTGCATGATGATATCACTGTGTGCATCTCCCCATAGTCCAGTGATGATGAGCTTTACACCTCTCCAGCAGACGCTTGGCATTGTGTATGATGATATTACTGTGTGCAGCTCCCCATAGTCCAGTGATGATGAGCTTTACACCTCTCCAGCAGACGCTTGGCATTGTGCATGATGATATCACTGTGTGCAGCTCCCCACAGTCCAGTGATGATGAGCTTTACACCTCTCCAGCAGACGCTTGGCATTGTGCATGATGATATCACTGTGTGCAGCTCCCCATAGTCCAGTGATGATGAGCTTTACACCTCTCCAGCAGACGCTTGGCATTGTGCATGATGATATCACTGTGTGCAGCTCCCCACAGTCCAGTGATGATGAGCTTTACACCTCTCCAGCAGACGCTTGGCATTGTGCATGATGATATCACTGTGTGCAGCTCCACATAGTCCAGTGATGATGAGCTTTACACCTCTCCAGCAGACGCTTGGCATTGTGCATGATGATATCACTGTGTGCAGCTCCCCACAGTCCAGTGATGATGAGCTTTACACCTCTCCAGCAGACGCTTGGCATTGTGCATGATGGTATTACTGTGTGCAGCTCCCCACAGTCCAGTGATGATGAGCTTTACATCTCTCCAGCAGACGCTTGGCATTGTGTATGATGATATCACTGTGTGCAGCTCCCCATAGTCCAGTCATGATGAGCTTTACACCTCTCCAACAGACGCTTGGCATTGTGTATGATGATATTACTGTGTGCATCTCCCCATAGTCCAGTGATGATGAGCTTTACACCTCTCCAGCAGACGCTTGGCATAGTGTATGATGATATCTGTTACGAGGGGGACCCAGGGAAGCGTGCCAAGATGGGAAATGGACTGCTTCCGCCGGTCAAGGTCCACTGTGCGGTGTAAGGGACCGCCGCTATGGTGGGTGAAGAGTGAGCGGGTTGCTGCTAGCGATCGTCTGGAATGTCACAGACGATCTATGTACACCGATCTGCCCTAACCCGTGAGGGTTGTATGGCACAGATCTCACGTCTCGGTGTACCTGTTGCACGGGGAAGCACAGAGGTGCCCACGCACGTGTGCCAGTGGAAGTCACGAGAATATGGCACGAGGGTAGCACAGAGGTGCCCACGCACCTGTGCTTTCAATAAGCAGGTGAGTCCAATGGAGACTTGAGGAGCTCACCTGGGACAGGAACACGGCCTTTTGACGGGGGTACTGCCGGAGCAGCAAGGCAGGAACACGGCCTGCAAACGAGGTACTGCCGGAGCAGCAAGGGCCAAGCCCACAAGAGACAGTAATGCCTGAGCAGTGGCGTGGCAGCACGCTGCCAGACATCCAAACATAGAAGGACGGTCGCGCACCGCCATGATGGCAGGGGGAGCTTTTAAGGAGGTGCAGCTCCACCCGAGGGCGGGCGCGAGGCGGAGATGACGGACTTGACCCAATCAGGGTCCACGATGTCCCAGCCTGGCCAGTCAGGATTGACCACGTCACCAGCCTTGTCATCAAGCCGTGTGACGTCAGTGAGCGAATCAGGACCCACCACGCATTGCACATGCTCACCCTCCTGCCTCTGGGAAATAGAGGCGGGATCCTCGGTCTCACAATGTGCAGAGATAACGGGAATCTCACTGCTTCCCTGAGCAGTAAACCTCTGCACATTGCGCAGCCTCGCAGACCTTCGGGGCCGCTGAGCAGGAGAGTCTGCGGCAGGCCAGGAATGGGAGACCGCTTCACTCCTTGTAACAGGAGAACCACTAGGTGTCACCCTTCTGCTGCCTCTCTGAGAAGGTATCTCCTGCACACTGCGCAGTCTGGCAGACCTTCGGCGCTGCTGAGCAGGAGTGCTCGTGGCAGGCAAGGAATGGGAGACTGCTTCAGTCCTTGCCTCAGGAGAGACACGAGATGTAACATTACCCCCCCGTCTAGGCCCCCCCCCTGTCCGTGCTCGAAGGCCGCTATCAAAGCCGGGGCGCGGATATGATCCTCCAACTCCCAGGATCTATGCTCTGGACCACGGCCGGCCCACTCCACGAGGTAGTACCTCTTGCCCTGTATGACTTTTGTCTCCACAAGTTTTGCCACCTCAGGGTCGTCGGACGGGGAGTCGGTTTGAGCCGGCAGGGACCCCGAGAATTTATTAAGTCGTACGGGTTTCAGGAGGGACAAGTGAAAGGTGTTGGCTATAGCCCAGCGTGGAGGGAGCTGGAGTCGGTATGCCACTGGGTTTACCTGCTGTAGTACTTTAAACGGACCCAGATACCTAGGGGCGAATTTGGCTGCCTGTACCCGTAGGTTAACATTCTTAGAGGACAGCCATACTAGGTCACCAGGGGCGAAGGATGGTGCAGGGCGGCGGCGAACATCAGCCGTTGTCACCATCCGGTCTTTAGCCTTTTTAAGAGCCTCTTGGGTGTCATCCCAGATCTCCCGGGCCTTGGTAGCCCAATCCTCCACTCTAGTATCGGGTGACGTAATGGGCATCGGAACCGGGATTCTGGGATGTTGTCCGTTATTGAGTAGGAACGGAGTCTGGCCAGAGGATTCATGGACCGAATTGTTAATGGCAAATTCGGCCCAAGGAAGGAGGTTAGCCCAGTTGTCGTGGTGCGCGGATATAAAATGGCGGAGGTAAGTTACCAAGGTCTGATTAGTCCTCTCCACTAGTCCATTGGTCTCGGGATGGTATGCGGAGGAGATGTTCAGCTCTATCTGCAGGAGCTTACAGAGCTCTCTCCAGAAGCGAGACGCGAACTGGGGACCCCGGTCGCTCACCACCTTGTCAGGCATGCCATGCAACCTAAATACATGCCGAATGAACAAGGTGGCGAGAGCACGTGACGTCGGGAGTCGTGGGAGAGGCACCAAGTGGACCATTTTAGAGAAGTGGTCCGTGATGACCCATACGACCCTGTGCCCTGCTGATTTGGGCAGATCTCCCAGGAAGTCCATCCCTACCACTTCCCAGGGACGATCCGGCACTGGCAGTGGGTGAAGAAGACCTGCCGGTCTCTGCCGGGACGGCTTATTCCGAGCACACGACATACAGGCTCCCACATATTCCTGTATGTCCTGGGGTAGTCTCGGCCACCAATAATGCCTGGTCACCAGGTCTCTGGTCCTTTTGACCCCGAAGTGACCCCCGACCTTGGAGGCATGGGCCCACGATAGCACCTCGTTCCGTAGTTCAGGGGGAACGAGGGTTTTGCCAGGTGGCACCTGGTCCAAAGAAGTGGGAGTGACCATCCTCAAGCTGTCCGGGGGTAGTATAAGACGAGGCTCCTCCTCGTCCTCCTCCAACACAACCATACAACGTGACAAGGCATCGGCCCGTACGTTCTTCTCACCGGCCAGGTGGCGGATAATAAAGCGGAACCGGGAGAAGAATAAAGACCAACGGGCCTGCCTTGGGTTCAGGCGTTGTGCTGTCTGGAGGTATGTGAGGTTTTTGTGGTCAGAAAAAACCTCAAATGGATGCGTCGCACCCTCCAGGAGATGCCGCCATTCCTGGAATGCTAGTTTCATCGCCAGTAACTCCCTATCCCCTATGGAGTAGTTCCTCTCGGCCGGAGAAAAGGTCTTGGAGAAAAAGAAACACGGATGTTTCCTTCCTCGTTCGTTTTTCTGGTACAGGACTGCACCTGCACCGACCGAAGAGGCGTCTACCTCCAGTAGGAAGGGTTTGGAGATGTCTGGACGATGAAGGATGGGAGCTCTGGAGAAGTGAGTTTTGAGAGTGTGAAATGCCTCTACCGTTTCCCGTGTCCATGCTTTGGGATTAGCGCCCTTGCGGGTAAGGGCAATGATGGGTGCTGCCACCGTCGAGAAGTTGGGAATAAACTGGCGATAATAATTGATAAACCCCAAGAATCGCTGGATCGCCTTCAGCGAGCGGGGCTCAGGCCAGTTCATCACTGTCTCCAACTTCCCCGGATCCATTGCTAACCCCTGACTGGACACTATGTACCCCAGGAACGGCAAGGATTCCTGTTCAAGAACGCACTTTTCCAGCTTAGCATATAACGAATGGGTGCGGAGCCTCTTAAGTACTCGGATGACATCCCTCCGATGGGTGGTAAGATCGGGGGAGAAGATAAGAATGTCATCCAGGTATGCAACCACGGAAAGACACAAATCCCGGAAAATGTCATTCACAAAGTCTTGAAATACGGCAGGGGCATTGCAGAGTCCGAAGGGCATTACTAGATACTCGTAGTGACCGTCCCTGGTGTTAAAGGCGGTCTTCCACTCATCGCCCTTTCGGACTCGCACTAGATTATACGCCCCGCGTAGATCCAGCTTTGTGAAGACCTTTGCCCCGCATAATCGATCAAATAGCTCAGTAATGAGGGGCAAAGGGTATTTGTTCTTGATTGTGATTGCATTTAATCCCCTGTAATCGATACAGGGGCGCAGATCCCCTTCCTTCTTCTGCACAAAAAATAACCCTGCACCAGCCGGTGAAATAGACTTGCGAATGAACCCCTTCGCCAGGCTGTCCTGAATATATTTGGACATAGCCTCCGTCTCTGGAGCAGAGAGTGGATACACTCTGCCCCTAGGGGGCTCGGAGCCTGGCTTCAGGTCTATTCGGCAATCATATGGCCGGTGGGGAGGAAGAGTATCTGCGGCCCTTTTGGAAAAGACATCCCTGTAGGCCTCATAAGGTGTCGGTAAACCTGACCCCTCAGTATTCCCTGAGGACCCAACCGACCTAATGGTAGCGGGTGGTTCGGTAGTCACGAGGTGCTCTCTACAGGATCCTGCCCAGGATGAGATCTCCCCTGTTGCCCAGTTGAGTATAGGAGCATGCTGTCTCAACCAGGGAAGGCCCAGTAGGATCTCATCCGTCCCCCCTGGAAGCACCAGGAAGGACACCTGCTCATGGTGTCCCGGTGGTACATCCATCCTGAGAGGGATGGTGATCTGGGTGATAGGATCGAGTAGTATGGACCCGTCGACTACCCGGACCCTGAGTGGCTTGGGCAACAGAACCAGGGGAACTGAGTATCGGGTTGCCAGGGAGGTCGAGATGAAATTGCCTTCAGCGCCTGAGTCCAAGCAAGCCAGGGCAGAGAAGAGAGTAGTGCCGAACTGCAACTGGGCGCTGATAGTCAACCTAGAGGGAGAAGTAGCGTCTAGAGTCCCCCCTCTGATAGAAACTAGACGCTGTCTTTTCCCGACGGTTTGGGACATCGGGTAGCTATGTGTCCCCTCTGCCCACAGGAAAAGCAGATGACACAAGACCGAGAACCTGGGGCAGAGGAGACCACCTTGGACACCTCCATTGACTCCACGGAGTCGCCTACAGGACTGGCTGGGGGACCTGTCTGATGGAAGACGGGAGTCAGACGCTTTTTAGGCCGAGAAGACGTGGGTGCTGAAGAGACCTCGAGCCTTCGCTCCGCCTGGCGGATGTCTATGCGAGAGGCAACCTGAATCAAGGACTCTAAAGTGGCAGGCACCTCACGTGTGGCCAGTGCGTCTTTGACAAACCCTGCCAGGCCCTCCCAAAACACAGGGACAAGGACCTTATCCGGCCAGTCCAGCTCTGCGGCCAGTGTCCTAAAGTGTACAGCAAAGTCCCCGACTGAAGCAGACCCTTGCCGAAGTCGTAGGAGGCGCAGCGCGGAATCGTGGGTGACTTGAGGCCCGAGGAACACCATTCTCATGGCCCCAAGATAAGCTGCTAAGTTATTCACCACACGATCTCCGCGCTCCCACAACGGCGTGGACCACTTCAGCGCTCTCCCTGTGAGCAGGGACTGGACGAAGGCTACCTTCGCCTTCTCGGTAGCGTAAAGAGTCGCGGACAGCTCTAAGTAGGTGGTAACCTGGTTTATAAAACCACGGCACTCAGAGCTGTTGCCGCTAAAGCGCTCTGGAAGCGCAAGGCGAGGAGACCTTCCGCCCAATAGCACAGCCTGGGTAGCCGCCTGGGTGGCGACTGTCGTCAGAGTAGTCTTATCGGAGGAAGACTGCTCCACTGCTGCCAATCGTGACTCCAACTGCTGCACATAACGCAGCAACTGCTGCTGCTCTTCAGCCATAGCCAGACCTTTGGCGCGACCGTAATGTTACGAGGGGGACCCGGGGAAGCGTGCCAAGATGGGAAATGGACTGCTTCCGCCGGTCAAGGTCCACTGTGCGGTGTAAGGGACCGCCGCTATGGTGGGTGAAGAGTGAGCGGGTTGCTGCTAGCGATCGTCTGGAATGTCACAGACGATCTATGTACACCGATCTGCCCTAACCCGTGAGGGTTGTATGGCACAGATCTCACGTCTCGGTGTACCTGTTGCACGGGGAAGCACAGAGGTGCCCACGCACGTGTGCCAGTGGAAGTCACGAGAATATGGCACGAGGGTAGCACAGAGGTGCCCACGCACGTGTGCTTTCAATAAGCAGGTGAGTCCAATGGAGACTTGAGGAGCTCACCTGGGACAGGAACACGGCCTGTTGACGGGGGTACTGCCGGAGCAGCAAGGCAGGAACACGGCCTGCAAACGAGGTACTGCCGGAGCAGCAAGGGCCAAGCCCACAAGAGACAGTAATGCCTGAGCAGTGGCGTGGCAGCACGCTGCCAGACATCCAAACATAGAAGGACAGTCGCGCACCGCCATGATGGCAGGGGGAGCTTTTAAGGAGGTGCAGCTCCACCCGAGGGCGGGCGCGAGGCGCAGATGACGGACTTGACCCAATCAGGGTCCACGACGTCCCAGCCTGGCCAGTCAGGATTGACCACGTCACCAGCCTTGTCATCAAGCCGTGTGACGTCAGTGAGCGAATCAGGACCCACCACGCATTGCACATGCTCACCCTCCTGCCTCTGGGAAATAGAGGCGGGATCCTCGGTCTCACAATGTGCAGAGATAACGGGAATCTCACTGCTTCCCTGAGCAGTAAACCTCTGCACATTGCGCAGCCTCGCAGACCTTCGGGGCCGCTGAGCAGGAGAGTCTGCGGCAGGCCAGGAATGGGAGACCGCTTCACTCCTTGTAACAGGAGAACCACTAGGTGTCACCCTTCTGCTGCCTCTCTGAGAAGGTATCTCCTGCACACTGCGCAGTCTGGCAGACCTTCGGCGCTGCTGAGCAGGAGTGCTCGTGGCAGGCAAGGAATGGGAGACTGCCTCAGTCCTTGCCTCAGGAGAGCCACGAGATGTAACAGATATCACTGTGTGCAGCTCCCCATAGTCCAGTGATGATGAGCTTTACACCTCTCCAGCAGACGCTTGGCATTGTGCATGATGGTATCACTGTGTGCAGATCCCCACAGTCCAGTGATGATGAGCTTTACACCTCTCCAGCAGACGCTTGGCATTGTGCATGATGATATCATTGTGTGCAGCTCCCCATAGTCCAGTGATGACGAGCTTTACACCTCTCCAGCAGACGCTTGGCATTGTGTATGATGATATTACTGTGTGCAGCTCCCCATAGTCCAGTGATGATGAGCTTTACACCTCTCCAGCAGACGCTTGGCATTGTGCATGATGATATCACTGTGTGCAGCTCCCCACAGTCCAGTGATGATGAGCTTTACACCTCTCCAGCAGACGCTTGGCATTGTGCATGATGATATCACTGTGTGCAGCTCCCCACAGTCCAGTGATGATGAGCTTTACACCTCTCCAGCAGACGCTTGGCATTGTGTATGATGATATTACTGTGTGCAGCTCCCCATAGTCCAGTGATGATGAGCTTTACACCTCTCCAGCAGACGCTTGGCATTGTGCATGATGATATCACTGTGTGCAGCTCCCCACAGTCCAGTGATGATGAGCTTTACACCTCTCCAGCAGACGCTTGGCATTGTGCATGATGGTATTACTGTGTGCAGCTCCCCATAGTCCAGTGATGATGAGCTTTACACCTCTCCAGCAGACGCTTGGCATTGTGCATGATGGTATCACTGTGTGCAGCTCCCCATAGTCCAGTGATGATGAGCTTTACACCTCTCCAGCAGACGCTTGGCATTGTGCATGATGGTATCACTGTGTGCAGCTCCCCATAGTCCAGTGATGATGAGCTTTACACCTCTCCAGCAGACGCTTGGCATTGTGCATGATGATATTACTGTGTGCAGCTCCCCACAGTCCAGTGATGATGAGCTTTACACCTCTCCAGCAGACGCTTGGCATTGTGCATGATGGTATTACTGTGTGCAGCTCCCCATAGTCCAGTGATGATGAGCTTTACACCTCTCCAGCAGACGCTTGGCATTGTGTATGATGATATCACTGTGTGCAGCTCCCCATAGTCCAGTGATGATGAGCTTTACACCTCTCCAGCAGACGCTTGGCATTGTGCATGATGATATTACTGTGTGCAGCTCCCCATAGTCCAGTGATGACGAGCTTTACACCTCTCCAGCAGACGCTTGGCATTGTGCATGATGATATCACTGTGTGCAGCTCCCCATAGTCCAGTGATGATGAGCTTTACACCTCTCCAGCAGACGCTTGGCATTGTGCATGATGATATTACTGTGTGCAGCTCCCCATAGTCCAGTGATGACGAGCTTTACACCTCTCCAGCAGACGCTTGGCATTGTGCATGATGATATTACTGTGTGCAGCTCCCCACAGTCCAGTGATGATGAGCTTTACACCTCTCCAGCAGACGCTTGGCATTGTGCATGATGATATCACTGTGTGCAGCTCCCCATAGTCCAGTGATGATGAGCTTTACACCTCTCCAGCAGACGCTTGGCATTGTGCATGATGATATTACTGTGTGCAGCTCCCCACAGTCCAGTGATGATGAGCTTTACACCTCTCCAGCAGACGCTTGGCATTGTGCATGATGATATTACTGTGTGCAGCTCCCCACAGTCCAGTGATGACGAGCTTTACACCTCTCCAGCAGACGCTTGGCATTGTGCATGATGATATCACTGTGTGCAGCTCCCCACAGTCCAGTGATGATGAGCTTTACACCTCTCCAGCAGACGCTTGGCATTGTGCATGATGGTATCACTGTGTGCAGCTCCCCATAGTCCAGTGATGACGAGCTTTACACCTCTCTAGCAGACACTTGGCATTGTGCATGATGATATTACTGTGTGCAGCTCCCCATAGTCCAGTGATGATGAGCTTTACACCTCTCCAGCAGACGCTTGGCATTGTGCATGATGATATCACTGTGTGCAGCTCCCCACAGTCCAGTGATGACGAGCTTTACACCTCTCCAGCAGACGCTTGGCATTGTGCATGATGATATCACTGTGTGCAGCTCCCCACAGTCCAGTGATGACGAGCTTTACACCTCTCCAGCAGACGCTTGGCATTGTGCATGATGATATTACTGTGTACAGCTCCCCACAGTCCAGTGATGACGAGCTTTACACCTCTCCAGCAGACGCTTGGCATTGTGTATGATGATATCACTGTGTGCAGCTCCCCATAGTCCAGTGATGATGAGCTTTACACCTCTCCAGCAGACGCTTGGCATTGTGCATGATGATATTACTGTGTGCAGCTCCCCACAGTCCAGTGATGATGAGCTTTACACCTCTCCAGCAGACACTTGGCATTGTGCATGATGATATTACTGTGTGCAGCTCCCCACAGTCCAGTGATGACGAGCTTTACACCTCTCCAGCAGACGCTTGGCATTGTGCATGATGATATTACTGTGTGCAGCTCCCCACAGTCCAGTGATGACGAGCTTTACACCTCTCCAGCAGACGCTTGGCATTGTGTATGATGATATCACTGTGTGCAGCTCCCCATGGTCCAGTGATGACGAGCTTTACACCTCTCCAGCAGACGCTTGGCAATGTGTATGATGATATCACTGTGTGCAGCTCCCCATAGTCCAGTGATGATGAGCTTTACACCTCTCCAGCAGACACTTGGCATTGTGCATGATGATATTACTGTGTGCAGCTCCCCATAGTCCAGTGATGACGAGCTTTACACCTCTCCAGCAGACGCTTGGCATTGTGCAAGATGATATCACTGTGTGCAGCTCCCCACAGTCCAGTGATGACGAGCTTTACACCTCTCCAGCAGACACTTGGCATTGTGTATGATGATATCGCTGTGTGCAGCTCCCCATAGTCCAGTGATGACGAGCTTTACACCTCTCCAGCAGACGCTTGGCATTGTGCATGATGGTATTACTGTGTGCAGCTCCCCACAGTCCAGTGATGATGAGCTTTACACCTCTCCAGCAGACGCTTGGCATTGTGCATGATGATATTACTGTGTGCAGCTCCCCACAGTCCAGTGATGACGAGCTTTACACCTCTCCAGCAGACGCTTGGCATTGTGCATGATATCACTGTGTGCAGCTCCACATAGTCCAGTGATGATGAGCTTTACACCTCTCCAGCAGACGCTTGGCATTGTGTATGATGATATTACTGTGTGCAGCTCCCCATAATCCAGTGATGACGAGCTTTACACCTCTCCAGCAGACGCTTGGCATTGTGCATGATGGTATTACTGTGTGCAGATCCCCATAGTCCAGTGATGATGAGCTTTACACCTCTCCAGCAGACGCTTGGCATTGTGCATGATGATATTACTGTGTGCAGCTCCCCATAGTCCAGTGATGATGAGCTTTACACCTCTCCAGCAGACGCTTGGCATTGTGCATGATGATATTACTGTGTGCAGCTCCCCATAGTCCAGTGATGACGAGCTTTACACCTCTCCAGCAGACGCTTGGCATTGTGCATGATGATATCACTGTGTGCAGCTCCCCACAGTCCAGTGATGACGAGCTTTACACCTCTCCAGCAGACGCTTGGCATTGTGCATGATGATATCACTGTGTGCAGCTCCCCATAGTCCAGTGATGACGAGCTTTACACCTCTCCAGCAGACGCTTGGCATTGTGTATGATGATATCACTGTGTGCAGCTCCCCACAGTCCAGTGATGACGAGCTTTACACCTCTCCAGCAGACGCTTGGCATTGTGCATGATGATATCACTGTGTGCAGCTCCCCATAGTCCAGTGATGATGAGCTTTACACCTCTCCAGCAGACGCTTGGCATTGTGCATGATGATATTACTGTGTGCAGCTCCCCATAGTCCAGTGATGATGAGCTTTACACCTCTCCAGCAGACGCTTGGCATTGTGCATGATGATATTACTGTGTGCAGCTCCCCATAGTCCAGTGATGATGAGCTTTACACCTCTCCAGCAGACGCTTGGCATTGTGCATGATGATATTACTGTGTGCAGCTCCCCATAGTCCAGTGATGATGAGCTTTACACCTCTCCAGCAGACGCTTGGCATTGTGCATGATGATATTACTGTGTGCAGCTCCCCATAGTCCAGTGATGACGAGCTTTACACCTCTCCAGCAGACGCTTGGCATTGTGCATGATGATATCACTGTGTGCAGCTCCCCACAGTCCAGTGATGATGAGCTTTACACCTCTCCAGCAGACGCTTGGCATTGTGCATGATGGTATCACTGTGTGCAGCTCCCCATAGTCCAGTGATGACGAGCTTTACACCTCTCTAGCAGACACTTGGCATTGTGCATGATGATATTACTGTGTGCAGCTCCCCATAGTCCAGTGATGATGAGCTTTACACCTCTCCAGCAGACGCTTGGCATTGTGCATGATAATATCACTGTGTGCAGCTCCCCACAGTCCAGTGATGACGAGCTTTACACCTCTCCAGCAGACGCTTGGCATTGTGTATGATGATATCACTGTGTGCAGCTCCCCATAGTCCAGTGATGATGAGCTTTACACCTCTCCAGCAGACGCTTGGCATTGTGCATGATGATATCACTGTGTGCAGCTCCCCACAGTCCAGTGATGATGAGCTTTACACCTCTCCAGCAGACGCTTGGCATTGTGTATGATGATATCACTGTGTGCAGCTCCCCATAGTCCAGTGATGACGAGCTTTACACCGCTCCAGCAGACGCTTGGCATTGTGCATGATGATAATACTGTGTGCAGCTCCCCATAGTCCAGTGATGATGAACTTTACACCTCTCCAGCAGACGCTTGGCATTGTGCATGATGGTATCACTGTGTGCAGCTCCCCATAGTCCAGTGATGATGAGCTTTACACCTCTCTAGCAGACACTTGGCATTGTGCATGATGATATTACTGTGTGCAGCTCCCCATAGTCCAGTGATGATGAGCTTTACACCTCTCCAGCAGACACTTGGCATTGTACATGATGATATTACTGTGTACAGCTCCCCACAGTCCAGTGATGACGAGCTTTACACCTCTCCAGCAGACGCTTGGCATTGTGTATGATGATATCACTGTGTGCAGCTCCCCATAGTCCAGTGATGATGAGCTTTACACCTCTCCAGCAGACGCTTGGCATTGTGCATGATGATATTACTGTGTGCAGCTCCCCACAGTCCAGTGATGATGAGCTTTACACCTCTCCAGCAGACGCTTGGCATTGTGCATGATGATATTACTGTGTGCAGCTCCCCACAGTCCAGTGATGATGAGCTTTACACCTCTCCAGCAGACACTTGGCATTGTGCATGATGATATTACTGTGTGCAGCTCCCCACAGTCCAGTGATGATGAGCTTTACACCTCTCCAGCAGACGCTTGGCATTGTGCATGATGATATCACTGTGTGCAGCTCCCCACAGTCCAGTGATGATGAGCTTTACACCTCTCCAGCAGACGCTTGGCATTGTGTATGATGATATTACTGTGTGCAGCTCCCCATAGTCCAGTGATGATGAGCTTTACACCTCTCCAGCAGACGCTTGGCATTGTGCATGATGATATTACTGTGTGCAGCTCCCCATAGTCCAGTGATGACGAGCTTTACACCTCTCCAGCAGACGCTTGGCATTGTGCATGATGATATCACTGTGTGCAGCTCCCCACAGTCCAGTGATGATGAGCTTTACACCTCTCCAGCAGACGCTTGGCATTGTGCATGATGATATTACTGTGTGCAGCTCCCCATAGTCCAGTGATGACGAGCTTTACACCTCTCCAGCAGACGCTTGGCATTGTGTATGATGATATCACTGTGTGCAGCTCCCCATGGTCCAGTGATGACGAGCTTTACACCTCTCCAGCAGACGCTTGGCAATGTGTATGATGATATCACTGTGTGCAGCTCCCCATAGTCCAGTGATGATGAGCTTTACACCTCTCCAGCAGACACTTGGCATTGTGCATGATGATATTACTGTGTGCAGCTCCCCACAATCCAGTGATGACGAGCTTTACACCTCTCCAGCAGACACTTGGCATTGTGTATGATGATATCACTGTGTGCAGCTCCCCATAGTCCAGTGATGACGAGCTTTACACCTCTCCAGCAGACGCTTGGCATTGTGCATGATGGTATTACTGTGTGCAGCTCCCCACAGTCCAGTGATGATGAGCTTTACACCTCTCCAGCAGACGCTTGGCATTGTGCATGATGATATTACTGTGTGCAGCTCCCCACAGTCCAGTGATGACGAGCTTTACACCTCTCCAGCAGACGCTTGGCATTGTGCATGATGATATCACTGTGTGCAGCTCCACATAGTCCAGTGATGATGAGCTTTACACCTCTCCAGCAGACGCTTGGCATTGTGTATGATGATATTACTGTGTGCAGCTCCCCATAATCCAGTGATGACGAGCTTTACACCTCTCCAGCAGACGCTTGGCATCGTGCATGATGGTATTACTGTGTGCAGATCCCCATAGTCCAGTGATGATGAGCTTTACACCTCTCCAGCAGACGCTTGGCATTGTGTATGATGATATCACTGTGTGCAGCTCCACATAGTCCAGTGATGATGAGCTTTACACCTCTCCAGCAGACGCTTGGCATTGTGCATGATGATATTACTGTGTGCAGCTCCCCATAATCCAGTGATGACGAGCTTTACACCTCTCCAGCAGACGCTTGGCATCGTGCATGGTGGTATTACTGTGTGCAGATCCCCATAGTCCAGTGATGATGAGCTTTACACCTCTCCAGCAGACGCTTGGCATTGTGCATGATGATATTACTGTGTGCAGCTCCCCATAGTCCAGTGATGATGAGCTTTACACCTCTCCAGCAGACGCTTGGCATTGTGCATGATGATATTACTGTGTGCAGCTCCCCATAGTCCAGTGATGACGAGCTTTACACCTCTCCAGCAGACGCTTGGCATTGTGCATGATGATATCACTGTGTGCAGCTCCCCACAGTCCAGTGATGACGAGCTTTACACCTCTCCAGCAGACGCTTGGCATTGTGCATGATGATATTACTGTGTGCAGCTCCCCATAGTCCAGTGATGATGAGCTTTACACCTCTCCAGCAGACGCTTGGCATTGTGTATGATGATATCACTGTGTGCAGCTCCCCACAGTCCAGTGATGACGAGCTTTACACCTCTCCAGCAGACGCTTGGCATTGTGCATGATGATATTACTGTGTGCAGCTCCCCACAGTCCAGTGATGATGAGCTTTACACCTCTCCAGCAGACGCTTGGCATTGTGCATGATGATATCACTGTGTGCAGCTCCCCATAGTCCAGTGATGATGAGCTTTACACCTCTCCAGCAGACGCTTGGCATTGTGCATGATGATATTACTGTGTGCAGCTCCCCATAGTCCAGTGATGATGAGCTTTACACCTCTCCAGCAGACGCTTGGCATTGTGCATGATGATATTACTGTGTGCAGCTCCCCATAGTCCAGTGATGATGAGCTTTACACCTCTCCAGCAGACGCTTGGCATTGTGCATGATGATATTACTGTGTGCAGCTCCCCATAGTCCAGTGATGACGAGCTTTACACCTCTCCAGCAGACGCTTGGCATTGTGCATGATGATATTACTGTGTGCAGCTCCCCATAGTCCAGTGATGATGAGCTTTACACCTCTCCAGCAGACGCTTGGCATTGTGCATGATGATATTACTGTGTGCAGCTCCCCATAGTCCAGTGATGACGAGCTTTACACCTCTCCAGCAGACGCTTGGCATTGTGCATGATGATATCACTGTGTGCAGCTCCCCACAGTCCAGTGATGACGAGCTTTACACCTCTCCAGCAGACGCTTGGCATTGTGCATGATGATATTACTGTGTGCAGCTCCCCACAGTCCAGTGATGATGAGCTTTACACCTCTCCAGCAGACGCTTGGCATTGTGCATGATGATATCACTGTGTGCAGCTCCCCATATTCCAGTGATGATGAGCTTTACACCTCTCCAGCAGACGCTTCGCATTGTGCATGATGATATTACTGTGTGCAGCTCCCCACAGTCCAGTGATGACGAGCTTTACACCTCTCCAGCAGATGCTTGGCATTGTGCATGATGATATTACTGTGTGCAGCTCCCCACAGTCCAGTGATGATGAGCTTTACACCTCTCCAGCAGACACTTGGCATTGTGCATGATGATATTACTGTGTGCAGCTCCCCACAGTCCAGTGATGATGAGCTTTACACCTCTCCAGCAGACACTTGGCATTGTGCATGATGATATTACTGTGTGCAGCTCCCCACAGTCCAGTGATGATGAGCTTTACACCTCTCCAGCAGACGCTTGGCATTGTGCATGATGATATCACTGTGTGCAGCTCCACATAGTCCAGTGATGATGAGCTTTACACCTCTCCAGCAGACGCTTGGCATTGTGCATGATGATATTACTGTGTGCAGCTCCCCACAGTCCAGTGATGATGAGCTTTACACCTCTCCAGCAGACGCTTGGCATTGTGCATGATGATATCACTGTGTGCAGCTCCCCACAGTCCAGTGATGACGAGCTTTACACCTCTCCAGCAGATGCTTGGCATTGTGCATGATGATATTACTGTGTGCAGCTCCCCACAGTCCAGTGATGATGAGCTTTACACCTCTCCAGCAGACACTTGGCATTGTGCATGATGATATTACTGTGTGCAGCTCCCCACAGTCCAGTGATGACGAGCTTTACACCTCTCCAGCAGACGCTTGGCATTGTGTATGATGATATCACTGTGTGCAGCTCCCCACAGTCCAGTGATGACGAGCTTTACACCTCTCCAGCAGACGCTTGGCATTGTGTATGATGATATCACTGTGTGCAGCTCCTCACAGTCCAGTGATGATGAGCTTTACACCTCTCCAGCAGACGCTTGGCATTGTGCATGATGATATCACTGTGTGCAGCTCCCCATAGTCCAGTGATGATGAGCTTTACACCTCTATAGCAGACGCTTGGCATTGGGTATGATGATATCACTGTGTGCAGCTCCCCACAGTCCAGTGATGATGAGCTTTACACCTCTCCAGCAGACGCTTGGCATTGTGCATGATGATATCACTGTGTGCAGCTCCCCATAGTCCAGTGATGATGAGCTTTACACCTCTCCAGCAGACTCTTGGCATTGTGCATGATGATATCACTGTGTGCAGCTCCCCATAGTCCAGTGATGATGAGCTTTACACCTCTCCAGCAGACGCTTGGCATTGTGCATGATGATATTACTGTGTGCAGCTCCCCACAGTCCAGTGATGATGAGCTTTACACCTCTCCAGCAGACGCTTGGCATTGTGCATGATGATATCACTGTGTGCAGCTCCCCACAGTCCAGTGATGATGAGCTTTACACCTCTCCAGCAGACGCTTGGCATTGTGCATGATGATATCACTGTGTGCAGCTCCCCATAGTCCAGTGATGACGAGCTTTACAACTCTCCAGCAGACGCTTGGCATTGTGCATGATGATATCACTGTGTGCAGCTCCCCATAGTCCAGTGATGACGAGCTTTACACCTCTCCAGCAGACGCTTGGCATTGTGTTTGATGATATTACTGTGTGCAGCTCCCCATAGTCCAGTGATGATGAGCTTTACACCTCTCCAGCAGACGCTTGGCATTGTGCATGATGATATCACTGTGTGCAGCTCCCCACAGTCCAGTGATGACGAGCTTTACACCTCTCCAGCAGACGCTTGGCATTGTGCATGATGATATCACTGTGTGCAGCTCCCCATAGTCCAGTGATGACGAGCTTTACACCTCTCCAGCAGACGCTTGGCATTGTGCATGATGATATCACTGTGTGCAGCTCCCCACAGTCCAGTGATGACGAGCTTTACACCTCTCCAGCAGACGCTTGGCATTGTGCATGATGATATCACTGTGTGCAGCTCCCCATAGTCCAGTGATGACGAGCTTTACATCTCTCCAGCAGACGCTTGGCATTGTGTATGATGATATTACTGTGTGCAGCTCCCCATAGTCCAGTGATGATGAGCTTTACACCTCTCCAGCAGACGCTTGGCATTGTGCATGATGATATCACTGTGTGCAGCTCCTCATAGTCCAGTGATGATGAGCTTTACACCTCTCCAGCAGACGCTTGGCATTGTGTATGATGATATTACTGTGTGCAGCTCCCCATAGTCCAGTGATGATGAGCTTTACACCTCTCCAGCAGACGCTTGGCATTGTGCATGATGATATCACTGTGTGCAGCTCCCCACAGTCCAGTGATGACGAGCTTTACACCTCTCCAGCAGACGCTTGGCATTGTGCATGATGATATCACTGTGTGCAGCTCCCCATAGTCCAGTGATGATGAGCTTTACACCTCTCCAGCAGACGCTTGGCATTGTGCATGATGATATCACTGTGTGCAGCTCCCCATAGTCCAGTGATGATGAGCTTTACACCTCTCCAGCAGACGCTTGGCATTGTGCATGATGATATTACTGTGTGCAGCTCCCCACAGTCCAGTGATGATGAGCTTTACACCTCTCCAGCAGACGCTTGGCATTGTGTATGATGATATTACTGTGTGCAGCTCCCCACAGTCCAGTGATGATGAGCTTTACACCTCTCCAGCAGACGCTTGGCATTGTGCATGATGATATTACTGTGTGCAGCTCCCCATAGTCCAGTGATGATGAGCTTTACACCTCTCCAGCAGACACTTGGCATTGTGCATGATGGTATCACTGTGTGCAGCTCCCCATAGTCCAGTGATGATGAGCTTTACACCACTCCAGCAGACACTTGGCATTGTGCATGATGATATTACTGTGTGCAGCTCCCCATAGTCCAGTGATGATGAGCTTTACACCTCTCCAGCAGACGCTTGGCATTGTGCATGATGATATTACTGTGTGCAGCTCCCCACAATCCAGTGATGATGAGCTTTACACCTCTCCAGCAGACACTTGGCATTGTGCATGATGGTATCACTGTGTGCAGCTCCCCATAGTCCAGTGATGATGAGCTTTACACCACTCCAGCAGACACTTGGCATTGTGCATGATGATATTACTGTGTGCAGCTCCTCATAGTCCAGTGATGACGAGCTTTACACCTCTCCAGCAGACCCTTGGCATTGTGCATGATGATATTACTGTGTGCCGCTCCCCATAGTTCAGTGATGACGAGCTTTACACCTCTCCAGCAGACGCTTGGCATTGTGCATGATGATATTACTGTGTGCAGCTCCCCACAGTCCAGTGATGATGAGCTTTACACCTCTCCAGCAGACGCTTGGCATTGTGCATGATGATATTACTGTGTGCAGCTCCCCACAGTCCAGTGATGATGAGCTTTACACCTCTCCAGCAGACGCTTGGCATTGTGCATGATGATATCACTGTGTGCAGCTCCCCATAGTCCAGTGATGATGAGCTTTACACCTCTCCAGCAGACACTTGGCATTGTGCATGATGATATTACTGTGTGCAGCTCCCCATAGTCCAGTGATGATGAGCTTTAAACCTCTCCAGCAGACACTTGGCATTGTGCATGATGATATTACTGTGTGCAGCTCCCCACAGTCCAGTGATGATGAGCTTTAAACCTCTCCAGCAGACACTTGGCATTGTGCATGATGATATTACTGTGTGCAGCTCCCCATAGTCCAGTGATGATGAGCTTTACACCTCTCCAGCAGACCCTTGGCATTGTGCATGATGATATTACTGTGTGCAGCTCCCCATAGTCCAGTGATGACGAGCTTTACACCTGTCCAGCAGATGCTTGGCATTGTGCATGATGATATTACTGTGTGCAGCTCCCCACAGTCCAGTGATGATGAGCTTTACACCTCTCCAGCAGACACTTGGCATTGTGCATGATGATATCACTGTGTGCAGCTCCCCACAGTCCAGTGATGACGAGCTTTACACCTCTCCAGCAGACGCTTGGCATTGTGTATGATGATATCACTGTGTGCAGCTCCCCACAGTCCAGTGATGATGAGCTTTACACCTCTCCAGCAGACGCTTGGCATTGTGTATGATGATATTACTGTGTGCAGCTCCCCATAGTCCAGTGATGACGAGCTTTACACCTCTCCAGCAGACACTTGGCATTGTGCATGATGATATTACTGTGTGCAGCTCCCCATAGTCCAGTGATGACGAGCTTTACACCTCTCCAGCAGACGCTTGGCATTGTGCATGATGATATTACTGTGTGCAGCTCCCCATAGTCCAGTGATGATGAGCTTTACACCTCTCCAGCAGACACTTGGCATTGTGCATGATGATATTACTGTGTGCAGCTCCCCATAGTCCAGTGATGACGAGCTTTACACCTCTCCAGCAGACGCTTGGCATTGTGCATGATGATATCACTGTGTACAGCTCCCCACAGTCCAGTGATGACGAGCTTTACACCTCTCCAGCAGACGCTTGGCATTGTGCATGATAATATCACTGTGTGCAGCTCCCCATAGTCCAGTGATGACGAGCTTTACACCTCTCCAGCAGACGCTTGGCATTGTGCATGATGATATCACTGTGTGCAGCTCCCCATAGTCCAGTGATGATGAGCTTTACACCTCTCCAGCAGACGCTTGGCATTGTGCATGATGATATCACTGTGTGCAGCTCCCCATAGTCCAGTGATGACGAGCTTTACACCTCTCCAGCAGACGCTTGGCATTGTGCATGATGATATCACTGTGTGCAGCTCCCCACAGTCCAGTGATGATGAGCTTTACACCTCTGCAGCAGATACTTGGCATTGTGTATGATGATATTACTGTGTGCAGCTCCCCATAGTCCAGTGATGATGAGCTTTACACCTCTGCAGCAGATACTTGGCATTGTGTATGATGATATTACTGTGTGCAGCTCCCCATAGTCCAGTGATGATGAGCTTTACACCTCTCCAGCAGACGCTTGGCATTGTGTATGATGATATCACTGTGTGCAGCTCCCCATAGTCCAGTGATGATGAGCTTTACACCTCTCCAGCAGACACTTGGCATTGTGCATGATGATATCACTGTGTGCAGCTCCCCATAGTCCAGTGATGATGAGCTTTACACCTCTCCAGCAGACGCTTGGCATTGTGTATGATGATATCACTGTGTGCAGCTCCCCATAGTCCAGTGATGATGAGCTTTACACCTCTCCAGCAGACGCTTGGCATTGTGCATGATGATATCACTGTGTGCAGCTCCCCATAGTCCAGTGATGACGAGCTTTACACCTCTCCAGCAGACGCTTGGCATTGTGTATGATGATATCACTGTGTGCAGCTCCCCACAGTCCAGTGATGATGAGCTTTACACCTCTCCAGCAGACGCTTGGCATTGTGTATGATGATATCACTGTGTGCAGCTCCCCATAGTCCAGTGATGATGAGCTTTACACCTCTCCAGCAGACGCTTGGCATTGTGCATGATGATATCACTGTGTGCAGCTCCCCATAGTCCAGTGATGATGAGCTTTACACCTCTCCAGCAGACGCTTGGCATTGTGTATGATGATATCACTGTGTGCAGCTCCCCACAGTCCAGTGATGACGAGCTTTACACCTCTCCAGCAGACGCTTGGCATTGTGCATGATGATATTACTGTGTGCAGCTCCCCATAGTCCAGTGATGATGAGCTTTACACCTCTCCAGCAGACGCTTGGCATTGTGCATGATGATATCACTGTGTGCAGCTCCCCATAGTCCAGTGATGATGAGCTTTACACCTCTCCAGCAGACGCTTGGCATTGTGCATGATGGTATTACTGTGTGCAGCTCCCCACAGTCCAGTGATGACGAGCTTTACACCTCTCCAGCAGACGCTTGGCATTGTGCATGATGATATTACTGTGTGCAGCTCCTCATAGTCCAGTGATGATGAGCTTTACACCTCTCCAGCAGACGCTTGGCATTGTGCATGATGATATCACTGTGTGCAGCTCCCCATAGTCCAGTGATGATGAGCTTTACACCTCTCCAGCAGACGCTTGGCATTGTGCATGATGATATCACTGTGTGCAGCTCCCCATAGTCCAGTGATGACGAGCTTTACACCTCTCCAGCAGACGCTTGGCATTGTGCATGATGATATCACTGTGGGCAGCTCCCCATAGTCCAGTGATGACGAGCTTTACACCTCTCCAGCAGACGCTTGGCATTGTGCATGATGATATCACTGTGTGCAGCTCCCCATAGTCCAGTGATGATGAGCTTTACACCTCTCCAGCAGACGCTTGGCATTGTGCATGATGGTATTACTGTGTGCAGCTCCCCACAGTCCAGTGATGATGAGCTTTACACCTCTCCAGCAGACGCTTGGCATTGTGCATGATGATATCACTGTGTGCAGCTCCCCACAGTCCAGTGATGACGAGCTTTACACCTCTCCAGCAGACGCTTGGCATTGTGCATGATGATATCACTGTGTGCAGCTCCCCACAGTGCAGTGATGACGAGCTTTACACCTCTCCAGCAGATGCTTGGCATTGTGCATGAAGATATCACTGTGTGCAGCTCCCCACAGTCCAGTGATGATGAGCTTTACACCTCTCCAGCAGACGCTTGGCATTGTGCATGATGGTATTACTGTGTGCAGCTCCCCACAGTCCAGTGATGATGAGCTTTACACCTCTCCAGCAGACGCTTGGCATTGTGCATGATGATATCACTGTGTGCAGCTCCCCACAGTCCAGTGATGACGAGCTTTACACCTCTCCAGTAGACGCTTGGCATTGTGCATGATGATATTACTGTGTGCAGATCCCCACAGTCCAGTGATGATAAGCTTTACACCTCTCCAGCAGACGCTTGGCATTGTGCATGATGATATTACTGTGTGCAGATCCCCACAGTCCAGTGATGATAAGCTTTACACCTCTGCAGCAGACGCTTGGCATTGTGCATGATGATATCACTGTGTGCAGCTCCCCACAGTCCAGTGATGATGAGCTTTACACCTCTCCAGCAGACGCTTGGCATTGTGCATGATGATATCACTGTGTGCAGCTCCCCATAGTCCAGTGATGACGAGCTTTACACCTCTCCAGCAGACGCTTGGCATTGTGCATGATGATATCACTGTGTGCAGCTCCCCACAGTCCAGTGATGACGAGCTTTACACCTCTCCAGCAGACGCTTGGCATTGTGCATGATGATATCACTGTGTGCAGCTCCCCATAGTCCAGTGATGACGAGCTTTACACCTCTCCAGCAGACGCTTGGCATTGTGTATGATGATATTACTGTGTGCAGCTCCCCATAGTCCAGTGATGATGAGCTTTACACCTCTCCAGCAGACGCTTGGCATTGTGCATGATGATATCACTGTGTGCAGCTCCCCACAGTCCAGTGATGACGAGCTTTACACCTCTCCAGCAGACGCTTGGCATTGTGCATGATGATATCACTGTGTGCAGCTCCCCATAGTCCAGTGATGATGAGCTTTACACCTCTCCAGCAGACGCTTGGCATTGTGTATGATGATATTACTGTGTGCAGCTCCCCATAGTCCAGTGATGATGAGCTTTACACCTCTCCAGCAGACGCTTGGCATTGTGCATGATGATATCACTGTGTGCAGCTCCCCACAGTCCAGTGATGACGAGCTTTACACCTCTCCAGCAGACGCTTGGCATTGTGCATGATGATATCACTGTGTGCAGCTCCCCATAGTCCAGTGATGATGAGCTTTACACCTCTCCAGCAGACGCTTGGCATTGTGCATGATGATATCACTGTGTGCAGCTCCCCACAGTCCAGTGATGACGAGCTTTACACCTCTCCAGCAGACGCTTGGCATTGTGTATGATGATATCACTGTGTGCAGCTCCCCATAGTCCAGTGATGATGAGCTTTACACCTCTCCAGCAGACGCTTGGCATTGTGCATGATGATATCACTGTGTGCAGCTCCTCATAGTCCAGTGATGACGAGCTTTACACCTCTCCAGCAGACGCTTGGCATTGTGTATGATGATATCACTGTGTGCAGCTCCCCATAGTCCAGTGATGACGAGCTTTACACCTCTCCAGCAGACGCTTGGCATTGTGCATGATGATATCACTGTGTGCAGCTCCCCATAGTCCAGTAATGATAAGCTTTACACCTCTCCAGCACACGCTTGGCATTGTGCATGATGATATCACTGTGTGCAGCTCCCCATAGTCCAGTGATGACGAGCTTTACACCTCTCCAGCAGACGCTTGGCATTGTGCATGATGATATCACTGTGTGCAGCTCCCCATAGTCCAGTGATGACGAGCTTTACACCTCTCCAGCAGACGCTTGGCATTGTGCATGATGATATTACTGTGTGCAGCTCCCCATAGTCCAGTGATGATGAGCTTTACACCTCTCCAGCAGACGCTTGGCATTGTGCATGATGATATCACTGTGTGCAGCTCCCCACAGTCCAGTGATGATGAGCTTTACACCTCTCCAGCAGACGCTTGGCATTGTGTATGATGATATCACTGTGTGCAGCTCCTTATAGTCCAGTAATGATAAGCTTTACACCTCTCCAGCAGACGCTTGGCATTGTGCATGATGATATCACTGTGTGCAGCTCCCCACAGTCCAGTGATGACGAGCTTTACACCTCTCCAGCAGACGCTTGGCATTGTGCATGATGATATCACTGTGTGCAGCTCCCCATAGTCCAGTGATGACGAGCTTTACACCTCTCCAGCAGACGCTTGGCATTGTGTATGATGATATCACTGTGTGCAGCTCCCCATAGTCCAGTAATGATGAGCTTTACACCTCTCCAGCAGACGCTTGGCATTGTGCATGATGATATCACTGTGTGCAGCTCCTCATAGTCCAGTGATGACGAGCTTTACACCTCTCCAGCAGACGCTTGGCATTGTGTATGATGATATCACTGTGTGCAGCTCCCCATAGTCCAGTGATGATGAGCTTTACACCTCTCCAGCAGACGCTTGGCATTGTGTATGATGATATCACTGTGTGCAGCTCCCCATAGTCCAGTAATGATGAGCTTTACACCTCTCCAGCAGACGCTTGGCATTGTGTATGATGATATCACTGTGTGCAGCTCCCCATAGTCCAGTGATGACGAGCTTTACACCTCTCCAGCAGACGCTTGGCATTGTGCATGATGATATCACTGTGTGCAGCTCCCCACAGTCCAGTGATGATGAGCTTTACACCTCTCCAGCAGACGCTTGGCATTGTGCATGATGATATCACTGTGTGCAGCTCCCCACAGTCCAGTGATGATGAGCTTTACACCTCTCCAGCAGACGCTTGGCATTGTGCATGATGATATCACTGTGTGCAGCTCCCCACAGTCCAGTGATGACAAGCTTTACACCTCTCCAGCAGACGCTTGGCATTGTGTATGATGATATCACTGTGTGCAGCTCCCCATAGTCCAGTGATGACGAGCTTTACACCTCTCCAGCAGACGCTTGGCATTGTGCATGATGATATCACTGTGTGCAGCTCCCCATAGTCCAGTAATGACGAGCTTTACACCTCTCCAGCACACGCTTGGCATTGTGCATGATGATATCACTGTGTGCAGCTCCCCATAGTCCAGTGATGATGAGCTTTACACCTCTCCAGCAGACGCTTGGCATTGTGCATGATGATATTACTGTGTGCAGCTCCCCATAGTCCAGTGATGACGAGCTTTACACCTCTCCAGCAGACGCTTGGCATTGTGCATGATGATATCACTGTGTGCAGCTCCTCATAGTCCAGTGATGATGAGCTTTACACCTCTCCAGCAGACGCTTGGCATTGTGCATGATGATATCACTGTGTGCAGCTCCCCACAGTCCAGTGATGACGAGCTTTACACCTCTCCAGCAGACGCTTGGCATTGTGTATGATGATATCACTGTGTGCAGCTCCCCACAGTCCAGTGATGATGAGCTTTACACCTCTCCAGCAGACGCTTGGCATTGTGCATGATGATATTACTGTGTGCAGCTCCCCATAGTCCAGTGATGATGAGCTTTACACCTCTCCAGCAGACGCTTGGCATTGTGCATGATGATATTACTGTGTGCAGCTCCCCATAGTCCAGTGATGACGAGCTTTACACCCCTCCAGCAGACGCTTGGCATTGTGCATGATGATATCACTGTGTGCAGCTCCCCATAGTCCAGTGATGATGAGCTTTACACCTCTCCAGCAGACGCTTGGCATTGTGCATGATGATATCACTGTGTGCAGCTCCCCATAGTCCAGTAATGATAAGCTTTACACCTCTCCAGCAGACGCTTGGCATTGTGCATGATGATATCACTGTGTGCAGCTCCCCATAGTCCAGTGATGACGAGCTTTACACCTCTCCAGCAGACGCTTGGCATTGTGCATGATGATATCACTGTGTGCAGCTCCCCATAGTCCAGTGATGATGAGCTTTACACCTCTCCAGCAGACGCTTGGCATTGTGCATGATGATATCACTGTGTGCAGCTCCCCATAGTCCAGTGATGATGAGCTTTACACCTCTCCAGCAGACGCTTGGCATTGTGCATGATGATATCACTGTGTGCAGCTCCCCATAGTCCAGTGATGACGAGCTTTACACCTCTCCAGCAGACGCTTGGCATTGTGTATGATGATATCACTGTGTGCAGCTCCCCATAGTCCAGTGATGACGAGCTTTACACCTCTATAGCAGACACTTGGCATTGTGCATGATGATATCACTGTGTGCAGCTCCCCACAGTCCAGTGATGACGAGCTTTACACCTCTCCAGCAGACGCTTGGCATTGTGTATGATGATATCACTGTGTGCAGCTCCCCACAGTCCAGTGATGATGAGCTTTACACCTCTCCAGCAGACGCTTGGCATTGTGCATGATGATATTACTGTGTGCAGCTCCCCATAGTCCAGTGATGATGAGCTTTACACCTCTCCAGCAGACGCTTGGCATTGTGCATGATGATATTACTGTGTGCAGCTCCCCATAGTCCAGTGATGACGAGCTTTACACCCCTCCAGCAGACGCTTGGCATTGTGCATGATGATATCACTGTGTGCAGCTCCCCATAGTCCAGTGATGATGAGCTTTACACCTCTCCAGCAGACGCTTGGCATTGTGCATGATGATATCACTGTGTGCAGCTCCCCATAGTCCAGTAATGATAAGCTTTACACCTCTCCAGCAGACGCTTGGCATTGTGCATGATGATATCACTGTGTGCAGCTCCCCATAGTCCAGTGATGACGAGCTTTACACCTCTCCAGCAGACGCTTGGCATTGTGCATGATGATATCACTGTGTGCAGCTCCCCATAGTCCAGTGATGATGAGCTTTACACCTCTCCAGCAGACGCTTGGCATTGTGCATGATGATATCACTGTGTGCAGCTCCCCATAGTCCAGTGATGATGAGCTTTACACCTCTCCAGCAGACGCTTGGCATTGTGCATGATGATATCACTGTGTGCAGCTCCCCATAGTCCAGTGATGACGAGCTTTACACCTCTCCAGCAGACGCTTGGCATTGTGTATGATGATATCACTGTGTGCAGCTCCCCATAGTCCAGTGATGACGAGCTTTACACCTCTATAGCAGACACTTGGCATTGTGCATGATGATATCACTGTGTGCAGCTCCCCACAGTCCAGTGATGACGAGCTTTACACCTCTCCAGCAGACGCTTGGCATTGTGTATGATGATATCACTGTGTGCAGCTCCCCATAGTCCAGTGATGATGAGCTTTACACCTCTCCAGCAGACGCTTGGCATTGTGCATGATGATATCACTGTGTGCAGCTCCCCACAGTCCAGTGATGATGAGCTTTACACCTCTCCAGCAGACACTTGGCATTGTGTCTCTGTCTGCTCCTGTTGTCACAGGCAGGAACGCAGACCCCAGTCCTTCAAATTTGAGCTGGTCCCTCTTCCATTATCACCGGCTACTCAGGGTCGCTAACCACAGTCCACACTTGTTGTATACAGGTGATTTATCGGGGGGTTGGTCCCCATGTGTAGGAGTAATCACTATTGCAGTGGTGGCTCCTTTGACGTTTTTCATGGACAGCGCCCCCCACCGCCTCCTACGCTCAGGATTACTGCAGCCTCAGCTCTGTGCCGGCGTGTACGGAGCGAAGATCTGTCCTCTGCTCCTGGAAGAGAAATGGATGGGAACCGCACAATACTAGAAGATGCCGGCGGTGCCAGATCGAAATGTGGGCAGCACCTCTTCTTACACATACACTATGGAGAGAAAAGTAAGCGGGGCCCCCCCAGATCCACCTCCGGGGACTGCTGTGTCCTCCAACTATATACATAGACAGTAATATGGAAAAATGTATGTGCACCCTCACATCCACATCTTTTTTTATCTTACTTCCATAGACATTAAAATTGAACCACCCCCCCCCCATATCAACCTCAGGGGGCTTCTCTGTCCACATCTTCATCCATAGACATTAATATGGAGAAAGGAAGGAGCCTGTGTGGATTTTTCTCCTTCCAGAAGAGCATTTGTGAGATCATACCTTGATGATGGTGGAGGCCGACCACACAGGCTCCATTATTGGATGGGGCTGAGGTCTGGTCTCTGTGCGGCCGTCATGTTCTCCTCACTCCATGTCTGTATAGACCTTGTGCGCTGGGCTCAGTCATGGGGAACAAGAAAGTCCCTTCCCCAAACTGTCCCAATAAAGCGAAAACTTTGTGGCTGAAGATTTCCCCTCATTGTGACCACATGACCAAGGCTACCCCCTGACAACATCCTCCTCCACCATCTCTACAGTGGGCACAATGCAGTCAGGGGGTAACATTTTCCATCCCCCAAACCCAGACTCCTCCATCAGACGCAGATAGAGATGTGTGATCTGTCCCTGCATAGAACACGCCTCCTCTAGAGTCTGATGGTGGCAGCTTTACACTTCTCCATCCGATGCTTGGCATTGTGCTCGGTGATGTACGGCTCGGCACTGTGCTCGGTGATGTACGGCTCGGCATTGTGCTTGGCCCGGCATTGTGCTTGGTGATGTACGGCCCAGCATTGTGCTTGGTGATGTACGGCCCGGCATTGTGCTTGGTGATGTACGGCCCGGCATTGTGCTTGGTGATGTACGGCCCGGCATTGTGCTTGGTGATGTACGGCCCGGCATTGTGCTTGGTGATGTACGGCTCGGCATTGTGCTTGGTGATGTATGGCTCGGCATTGTGCTTGGTGATGTACGGCTCGGCATTGTGCTTGGTGATGTACGGCCTGGCATTGTGCTTGGTGATGTGTTACACCTCGTGGCTCTCCTGTGGCAAGGAATGAGACAGTCTCCTTGCCTGCCACGAGCGCTCCTGCTCAACAGCGCCGAAGGTCTGACAGACTGCGCAGAGTGCAGGAGAAACCTCCTCAGAGAGGCAGCACGAGAGTGACACCTAGTGGTACTCCTGTTGCAAGAGATGAGGCGGTCTCCCATTCCTTGCCTGCCGCAGCTCCTCCTGCTCAGCAGCCTCGAAGGTCTGTGAGCTTGCGCAATGTGCAGAGGTTTGCTGTTCAGGGAAGCAGTGAGACTCCCGTTATCTCTACACATTATGAGACCGAGGATCCCGCCTCTATTTCCCAGAGGCAGGAGGGTGAGCATGTGCTATGCTTGGTGGATCCTGATTCGCCCACTGACGTCACACGGCTTGATGACAAGGCCGGTGACGTGGTGAATCCTGACTGGCCAGGCTGGGATGTCGTGGATCCTGATTGGGTCAAGTCCGTCATCTCCGCCTCGCGCCCGCCCTTGGCTGGAGCTACACCTCCTTAAAAGCTCCTCCTGCCATCATGGCGGCGCGCGACCGTCCTTCTATGTTTGGATGTCTGGCAGCGTGCTGCCACGCCACTGCTCAGGCATTATCGTCTTCTGTGGGCTTGGCCCTTGCTGCTTAGGCAGCACCTGGTTTGCAGGCCGTGTCCCTGCCTTGCTGCTCCGGCAGTAGCTCCTTTGACAGGCCGTGTTCCTGTTCCAGGTGAGCTCCTCGAGTCTCCACCGGACTCACCTGGTTATTGAAAGCACACGTGCGTGGGCACCTCTGTGCTACCCTCGTGCCATATTCTCGTGACTTCCACTGGCACACGTGCGTGGGCACCTCTGTGCTTCCCCGTGCAACAGGTACACCGAGCCGTGTGATCCCTGCCATACAACCCTCACGGGTTAGGGCAGACCGGTGTACATAGATCGTCTGTGACATTCCAGACGATCGCTAGCAGCAACCCGCTCACTCTTCACCCACCATAGCAGCGGTCCCTTACACCGCACAGTGGACCTTGACCGGCGGAAGCTGTCCATTCCCCATATTGGCACGCTTCCCCGGGTCCCCCTCGTAACAGTGATGTACGGCTCGCCATTGTGCTCGGTGATGTACGGCTCGCCATTGTGCTCGGTGATGTACGGCTCGGCATTGTGCTCGGTGATGTACGGCTCGGCATTGTGCTCGGTGATGTACGGCTCGGCATTGTGCTCGGTGATGTACGGCTCGGCATTGTGCTCGGTGATGTACGGCTCGGCATTGTGCTCGGTGATGTACGGCTCGGCATTGTGCTCGGTGATGTACGGCTCGGCATTGTGCTCGGTGATGTACGGCTCGGCATTGTGCTCGGTGATGTACGGCTCGGCATTGTGCTCGGTGATGTACGGCTCGGCATTGTGCTCGGTGATGTACGGCTCGGCATTGTGCTCGGTGATGTACGGCTCGGCATTGTGCTTGGTGATGTACGGCCCGGCATTGTGCTTGGTGATGTACGGCTCGGCATTGTGCTTGGCCCGGCATTGTGCTTGGTGATGTACGGCTCGGCATTGTGCTCGGTGATGTACGGCTCGGCATTGTGCTCGGTGATGTACGGCTTGGCATTGTGCTCGGTGATGTATGGCTCGGCATTGCGCTTGGTGATGTACAGCCCGGCATTGTGCTTGGTGATGTACGGCTCGGCATTGTGCTCGGTGATGTACGGCTCGGCATTGTGCTCCGTGATGTACAGCCCGGCATTGTGCTTGGTGATCTACGGCTCAACTGCTCAGTCAAGAAGCTCCCGGCGGGCGCAGTGTTTGTGCTGATGTAACCAGAGGAGGTCTGCACTCTGCAGTTATGGGGTCAGCAGAGCAGTATGGACTTTTCTGCCCTCTGCTCTCAGCACGCAGCCCCCCACTCTGTAACGTTACGGGGTCTCCACTTCATGGCTGAGTTGCTGCGGTTTCTTCCACTTGTCAATAATATCAGTAACAGGTGATGGGGAAGATTCAGTGTGAAGAAATGTGATGGACGGACTTGTTACCCTGGTGGTTCCTGTTACAGGACGCACTGCTATCAATGAGCTCTGGACCACCGGCCGCACTGTCACATGGTAGTGAGTGTAGAAGGTATAGCGAGAGGCTGGAGGTTATACACCAGGGACAATGGAACCGAATATCATACACCGGGGCAGGGGGGCAATATGTTGTACACTGGGGGAAAGTGAAGGAGCCAGATGCTACATATCGGGAACAATGAGGCCAAATAAGAAGGCGGAAAACATCATCTATAAAAGATATCTTACAAAGTTTAATATTTTAGCAGCCACTAATGATGGATGTTTAAGAAATGTCAATTGTGTGAAGACCGAGAACTTTGGAGAGATCCAGATACGTTCTGTCACATGATGTGCCGTCTTACGTCGCGGTGAACGGACTTCTTCTGTAGAGGAGGTCTCATGGCAGTTTTGATCTGGTTATGGCACAGAGTCCATCATTTCTCCATGAACCCGGTGTCCATCGGTAGCAGAAGACGAGGATATGAAGAAGGACCAAGTGAAAGAGTCACTTGTCTGCCTGTTCCCGCAGTGCTCGCTCCTCCTCTTTGTCCAGCCGCTCCAGCTGTTCCTCCACCTCTCGAGGCACCTTAACTTCTAACAGGTTTTCTAATCCAGACTCTGGCTCATCACCGATAAGTATCTAATGTGGAAAGACGGAGAAACCAGGATGATTCTGTCAGTACCTCAGACTTCATGGAAGGTTATGCTGGGGTCACCCGGCCCCACATCAAATCACCTGAATGACTTTTTCACAAGCTCTCTTCACATCGGTCTCTGTCTCCCAGGAATGCAGCGATCTCAGGATCAGGTACGTTCCTCGATCTTTAAGGACTCGGCGCCCATCAGGGGTAGCGCAAAGCTGCAGTAGACAAACAGAACAGGTCAAGACAGTAGAATCATAGTGGTACACAGACCGCAGCGCTGAGACCGTCTATGACCATCTTCCATCTGGTCACCTTCTCTGCAGAGTATAAACGAATGACTTCACAAACCAGGGTTTCCAAGATCTGCAGACTCGGCATCTGAGGAACATTATCCAGGCCTCTGGTGGGTAAACCAACATATAATGGAAGCAGTAGATTCAGCCCCGGACCTGAGCCATTCTCTGTCCTGATTTGGAAGTTCTACTGAAGCCCCTGACCCTTATGATTCTATCGTACAGAGAGGACTCGAGTCTCCACCACATCGTGCAGGTCCATCATCGAGGGCACATAAGCCTGGAGGGAGAAGATATCCTCCAGGGCAGGTGTAATAGGGACCAGCGTTACAACTCACCAGCTGCAGGCATTCGATCAGCATCTTCCTTATATCAGGGTCGGGTTCCCGCTGTTTGTCTTCGGGCAGGTACTGCAGATCGGGTGGCAGGACTACAGACAAAATGAAAGCAGATCATCAATAGGACACAACCAGCTCTCAGTACATGGACGACTGCTCAAACCCCAAACGAGATGATCTGATTATAAGGATATACACACTGCTATACTACACACTGTAGCATGGAGAGCAGAGAAATATGAATGGCTCCCTCCATAACCGCTCTATCAGTAAGGAACCCCTGTATTGTTAGCTGCTACACCCAGTCTCTTACTTTCCACTTCATCTTCTGTGTATTCTTCTCCACCGGCCAACGGCAGCAACAGAGATGGCAGCAAATCAATGTCATCACCCAGCAGCCATGAATGATCTCCTGCAAACACACAAAAAATGGGGTGAGCAAGGCTACAAACGCCACCCGACAACTGCCGATCTATCAGCTCAAGGCGACACGTGGAGACGGGGTGAGTGACGGTCATCATCTCTGCCTGTCAACTACTGGTCTACCAGCTCCAAGAGACACAAGATGACGGAGTGAGCGCCTGTCATCATCTACTGGTCTATCGGGGTCAGAAGACACAAGGAGATGGAGTAAGCGCTTGTCAGCATCTCTGCCCGTCAACTACTGGTCTATAATCTCCAGGAGATACGAGGAGATGGGTTGGGCACCTGTAATCATCTCTGCCCATCAACTGCTGGTCCATAATCCCCAAGAGACGGGGTGAACGCCTGTCATCATCTCTGCCCATCAACTGCTGGTCCATAATCCCCAAGAGACGGGGTGAACGCCTGTCATCATTTCTGCTGGTCCATAATCCCCAGGAGAAACGAGACAGGGTGAGCGCCTGTCATCATCTCTGCCCATCAACTGCTAGTCTACCAGCTCCAAGAGACACGAGATAACTGGGCGAGTCCCTGTCAGCATCTGCACCCATCAAGTCCTGGTCTATCGGGTTCAGAAGACACAAAGAGATGGAGTGAGCTCCTCTAATCATCTCTGCCCATCAACTGCTGGTCTATCAGGTCCAAGACACATGAGGAGATGGCTTGAGCATCTGTAATCATCTATGCCCGTCAACTGCTGGTCTATCAGCTCCAGTAGACACAAGAACATGGGGTAAGAACCTGTCATCATCTCTGCCCGCCAATTGCTGGTCTATCAGTTGGCGGGTCGAGATGAGGAGACACAAATAGATGAGGTGAGAACCTGGAAGTATCTGCTCCCATCTGCTGCTAGTCTATCAGCTGAAGGAGACACGAGGACATGGGATGAGCACTCTAAAAACAGCAGGATCTCATATGACCCCCTATAAGAAGATGAAAAGCCACTACCCCAAATAGCAGGAGCGCACAGGATGATAGAGGAAGCCATCACCCAAGACTTTCTCCAGCAATGGTTAAGATAGTACACCAAGACAAGTCACCCAGTCACCACATAGAGCAGGCTGTACAGATCCCTCTGGCAAACGGAGAAGCCTTCACCCCTGTGATAGAATGAAAAACAACTGACCTAAAGGGCAGGACTGTACATGACGCCTCCTACAGGGAAGAAACCTCTATGCCAGGGTCACTACAGTACACAGGCTAGGGTAGGTCTCCCACTCAGTGCAGACACGTGAGAAGCTGTAGGGAAGCCTCTGACAAGACTGAGAAGCCTTCACCAAATGGAGGAGGACCAGGCTGAGCTAAGATCTATTGTGTAAAGGTGACCAGCAGCATGAAGCTTCCGACACACTCCAGGGGGCAAGACAAGCAGAAGCCACCAGTTATCAATTGAAGGGTGGAGGTGATGAAAGGCGCTCAACCCATCTCCTCGTGATTCCTGGAGCTGATAGACCAGAAGTCACTGAGTGGAGGTAATAACAGGCACTCAACGTATCTCATAGCTGCTGGAGCTGATACATACGTGTATACATATAGCCTCACACACAAGCTCGGCACATACAACACACACCTGGGTGTGACCAGCACTAATGATCAAGTACACAGGCCCGGGCAGGTCTCCCGTTCAATGCAGACACGTGAGGTAGTATGGACCACACACATGCTACAACCGTGTGTGTTCCTGAAGCTGTCATGTGTGATTGCGCCCCTCGCCCTGCGTCCAAGAGACACGAGACGACAGATCAGCAGACAGGTGAGGATGAATGCCGCGGGCTGGTGGAGTGACAGGAATACAACTCACCGTGATGGAAGCAGCAGTTCCTCAGGATCCCTACGATGCCTCCTCTGCGCACAATGGACCCCTGGAGATGAATGTATGGGAGAAGACGCTGCAACACACACCTAAGGGCAACACAAGCAGAAGCCACCAGTGTTATGTGGTATCTACGTGTGTGTGTTATATATATATATATATATATATATGTATATATATATACACACACACACACATACTATAGATCAAAAGTTTAGGGTCACTTAGATATTTCCTTATTTTTTTAAAGAAAAGCACATTTTTTTCAATGAAGCTAACATTAAGTTACACAGAAATCCCCTCTATACATTGTTATGTGGTAAATGACTATTCTAGCTTCAAACGTCTGGTTTTTAATGCAACATCTACATAGGTGTATAGAGGACCATTTCCAACAACCACCACTCCAGTGTTCTAATGGTACATTGTGTTTGATAACATCCATTAGCCTTCTAACACAGTTAAGAAATCTCTTGAAAACTATTGTGCAAGTATGTTAGCACAGCTGAAAACTGTTTTGCTGATTAGAGAAGCTATAAAAGTGACCTTCCTTTGAGCTAGTTGAGAATCTGGAGCATTACATTTGTTGGTTCAATTAAACTTTCAAAATGGCCAGAAAAAGAGAACTTTCATGTGAAACTCGACAGCTTATTCTTGTTCTTAGAAGTGAAGGACATTCCATGCGAGAAATTGCCAAGAAACTGAAGATTTCCTACAACGGTGTGTACTACTCTCTTCAGAGGAGAGCACAAACAGGCTTTATCCAGAGTAGAAAGAGCAGTGGGGGCCGCGCTGCACAACTGAGCAACAAGACAAGTACATTACAGTCTCTAGTGTGAGAAATCGATGCCTCACAGGTCCTCAACTGGCAGCTTCATTAAATAGTACCCACAAAACGCCAGTGTCACCGTCTACATTGAAGAGGTGACTCCAGGATGCCGGCCTTCAGGACAGAGTGGAAAAGAAAAAAACATATCTGAGACTGGCTAATAAAAGGAAAAGATTAATATGGGCAGAAGAACACAGACATTGGACAGGGGAAGATTGGAAAAAAAAGTGTTATAGATGGACGAATCCACGTTTGAGGTGTTTGGATCACACAGAAGAACATTTGTGAGACGCAAAACTACTGAAAAGATGCTGGAAGATTGCCTGACGCCATCTGTCAAGCATAGTGGAGGTATTGTGACGGTCTGGGGTTGCTTTGGTGATGGTAAAGTGGGAGATTTGTACAAGGTAAAAGGGATCTTGAATAAGGAAGGCTATCATTCCATTTTGCAATGCTATGCCATACCCTGTGGACAGCGCTTGATTGGAGCCAATTTCATCCTACAACAGGACAATGACCCAAAGCACACCTCCAAATTATGCATGAACTAATTAGGGAAGAAGCCGGCAGCTGGTATTCTATGTGTAATGGAGGGGCAGCCCAGTCACCAGATCTCAACCCTATAGAGCTGTTGTGGGAGCAGCTTGACTGTATGGTGCCGAAAAGTGCCCATCAAGCCAATCCAACTTGTGGGGGGGAGGGAAGCATGGGGTGAAATATCTCCAGATTACCTCCGCTAATTAACATCTAGAATGCCAAAGATCTGCAAAGCTGGAATTGCTGCAAAGGAGCATTTTGTGCCAAAAGCAAAGTGTGAAGAGAAAATTATTATTTCAAGTAAAAATCATTATTTCTAACCTCGTCACTGTCTGGACGAGATTCTCTATTCATTATGCAACTCATTTATAAATAAAAGTAGGATTTTTCATGAAAAAGACAATTGACTGGGTGACCCCAAACTTGTGAACTGTAGTGTATATTACCAAGATTGCCACCACACCAGGGCAATCGGGATGAGACGGGTAGTGTGCCGGGATTGTCCCATCTAATGGATGCAACAAGTCTGGGCAGCTACAAGCTGCTATTTTTAGGCTGGGGGGGGCCATAACCGTGGACCTCCCCAGCCTGAGAATACCAGCCACCAACTGTCGACTTCATCATGGCTGTGTCTCAAAATTGGGGTCCCTCTTACAGCCAAGATAAAAAGCGCGGCTGGGGGCTGCAGCCATTGGCTGTATATCACAATATGGGGGGACCCTAAGCCAATTTATTTCTACACTATTGATACGCAGACAGCGTGCGTGATTCAAACCAATCACAGACGCTGTCACACAGGGTGGGGGCACGGTCTGACTGCATCCAAACCCAGATGCCGAGTCTGCTGAAAATCAGCCCCATACCATGATGTTCCCACCTCCACACTTCACTGGTGTTGGTGATTTTGGGGTGATTTGCCTTTTTACCTCCAAACATGGGGTGTGTTATGGCCTCCAAAAAGTTCATATCACACCGGCTGCGAGAGGACACCTGGCAAGTGGCGCAACACAAAGGGAAAACCAGGGAAGAAGTACAATGGAAGGCCCTAGTGATAGGGAGGCAAGGTCACTTAACACTCACCTTTGACTAATCCCTGCACTCCCTAATGTGCCTAGACGGGTCCTTCCCCCATATACCGTCACGTGCCTTGGCCCTCGATGGCCTTGAACTCGTGTGTAGACCAGCGAGATACTAGTCTCATTACTGCAATAAAACACTAGGAAGGGAAGACAAACAGATGGGAAAAGAGAACAAACAGCACTCCTAAGCTTCACCAGCAGGAAACTTCACAGCTGTAACTGAAATGAACACCTCAGCCTCTCAAGAGACAGGCTCCTTCAAAGTGGTCAGTATAGCAGATCTATCACCAGCATGGAGAGAAGCCAGGAGTGGGTAAATATAGTCTAAGGGAATGATGTTAAGATGCTGCAGCTGTGATTAAGGCGGAGTAATCGCAGCCAGAAAGTAATGGACTTTAACGGTTTCAGCAACAAATTAATGTAAATCCACTCTGTGAGGTAAATCCGGAGATATGACGATAAATCATGATATTCAAGTATGTCAGGAAGCCCTCTCCTGGTGTCACCCCCCCCCCTTTCCCTCACACAACTGGTTTAGCAACAAATTCCATGGCCATCTCCTGTGATATGGAGATGAGGTGGTGTGGGAACAATGGACACAGGATGACTCCCTGCCGTCACCCTGTAACAAGAGTTGTATCTCATTAGCAAGGCTATGGAAATAGCCAGACAGAACGACTCCAGTAAAAAATGGTTCATATCTCGCAAGCCATATTTCCGATAAATATGGCAACCATAAAAATGGTGTCTCCGCATGCAGACGATGCCGGCACACCCTTTTTATGGGAGCAGGACATCGGGAAATGCCCCAGGCGTGATATCAGCCAATGGGGAACTGGCAGACAGGTCATGAGTCCCCTCGTTCTGTAGCTAAATTCATAACTGTCACAATGAGAGCATTGGCGTCCGCCTACGACGCTCCCAGGCAAAGTTATGGCCCATATTCCATGTTGGGATATTGTCCATAACTCAAGCCAGGGGTGGAGCAGTGCTCCCTGTGAGGTCACTAAGGTAGGAGGGGACCTGGATTGCCCAGGTTGATAACCCTACTTCGGCCATTTTCCAGTGTTCTTCTGCTCGGGGGCCTGGTTGGGAAAGACCTGTGAGGGAGTTCCTGGAAACCTGGTCTACAGCGCCCCCCTGTGGCCAGACGCAACAAGGTAACTGCTGGAACTGTGTATGCCTGTTTGTAACCCATGCTTTGATTGTAACTGTACTCTGACATATGTATATTCTGTAGATTCCCTATTGTATATATTGTAGTTCTAGTGTGCTTTAGGCTGATTAAATTATATAATTAATCTTGGGCTGTTCTGTTATCTCGATCTTGAATCCCACGTCTGTGTGTTCGGCTAATAGTTACCGTAAATCGGTTGGTGGCAGCGAATTGTGCCAAGGATTATTGTGGGGAGGCCAGTGAGATTCGGGGAGATTTTATATATTCCGCCCGCGGAGGTCGGGGGAATATATACCTTACTCTCACCGGGGACCCTTCAATAATCGGCATAAGTAGTATAGCGGCCTCCTTGCTTATTGTCGGGCAATTCCATAATTGGCCTGACTATAAGAGGGGCGCTAGAGAGCGCGTCACGTGCTCTGTCTGTCGGTCGGGAGGTAAAAAGGAGGGGTGACCCCCACTTGTTACCCCCCGATTGTGACGTACTGGTAGCCAGCGCGGGGGATTTCTGAGTGACCCCCCCGGTGGTTTGTGACATATTGGTGGCATAGCGGTGGGATCGAGATAATAGTGTGTGTGAGTGTGAGACCCATACTCCCAGACACTAAAGACTGCCTGCAGCAGCTGTGGCTGCTGGGGTCTTCAGACTAGCTCAACACTAGAGTGTCAGAGTGCAGATACTGTAAGGTGTGTGGAGGCATCAGGTGTCAGTTCTGTGTCAGTGACCAAAAGTCTGCAAGAATGGCTGATGGCACCAGGAGCAGAGCTATGCAACTGGCCAATGCTAAAGCAGGAGCCGAAGAGAGGGAGGACGGTGCTGTGGGCAGTAATGAGGAGGTTGCCCACGAGTCCTCCAGGAGCTCGACGCCAGAAAACCGTTCTGCAGAGGACAGCGCACAAGCTGGCAATTATGGACAAGATGAGGAGCAGCTCACCCAAGGGTCCTCAACGAGCCAGATGCCAGCCCTCCGCTCTGCAAGGGACAGTGAATCACCAGGCTCCGCAGCGTGCCGCAGATCACCACGTGCCATTCCACCGAGCCTGGGAGGCTCGGATAGCCTTCTTCAAATGGCTATGGCCCTTCTCCAGGCTGGAGACCAGAAGGGCTACAAGGAACTCCTGGCAGAGCGCAGGGCAGAGCGGCACGCAGAGCGTGAGGCTGCGGAGCGAGAGCGGCAGGCAGCGCGTGAAGAGCGAGAGCGACAGGCAGACCGTGACTACCAGCTGCAGCTAGCTCAGCTCCGGCCCTCATCAGCCACATGTGACCTTCGAGACACCAAACTTCCAAAGGTCCGTGTTGAGGACTTCCCAGTGCTGGAGGAGGATGGAGACTTGGACTCTTTCTTGACTGCTTTTGAACGGACTTGCTTGCAGCACCATCTGGACAAGGACCAGTGGGCCAAATACCTGACCCCCCGTTTAAGGGGTAAGGCCCTGGATATCCTTGGTGACTTGCCTGCTGAGGCAGATCAGGGCTACGACACCATCAAGCGGGCCCTGATCCAACAGTACAACCTCACTCCAGAGTCCTACCGCAAGAAGTTCCGGAGCCTACAGAAGGGACCAAAGGACTCCTGGGCTGACCACCGGCGGGCACTTGCCCGAGCTGCCGACCACTGGACCCAAGGCCTGCAGCTTTCCACCGGACCGGAGATCCTGGACTTGTTCATCACGGAGCAACTCTTGTGGAACTGCCCTGAGGATCTCCGCCAGTTCATCCGAGACCAGAAGCCAAAGGGGTCCACGGCTACAGCTGCCCTTGCCGATGACTACACCAACAACTGGGCCCCTGAGGCCAGGAGAGCGGCCACCAGCAGCACCTGGAGAGGGGGTAAGATGAACTCTGCGACTGCCCCACCTGCCCCTAGACTGCAGGGGGTGTCCCCCTCAACTCCCCTCTCCAGGCCCGTGGCGGAACCAAGACGGTGCCACCAGTGCAACCTACCTGGACACTTCAAGGCCATGTGCCCTCAGCGTCCCAAGGCCCCGGCTCCGTCCCCGTCCCAAGGGCCGCCCAAGGTGTATTGTGTGGGTGGGGGTGGTGGTAGGTCCCTGGACAGCTTCCAACCTGTCACCGTCGGCCGGTCTGTGACCATAGGACTGCGAGACAGCGCCTCGGAGGTGACTCTGGTGCGGCCTGAGATGGTGTCCCCCCAAGACTTGATCCCTGGAAAAACCCTCGCTGTCTCCGGGATTGGAGGCATTGACCCGGCGCTGCCTGTTGCTGACATTTATGTGGACTGGGGCGCAGGGCGGGGGGTGAGGGAGGTGGGGGTAACTGATCGGATCCCTGCAAACGTGCTACTTGGGACAGATTTGGGGCAGGTAACCTCCCAGTTTGGGCCCCAACCAAGGGCTGAACCTTCAGCCAGTACTGACATACCTCCGGACAATGTTAATGTGTTATCTATGAATGATGTAAGGGAGGAGGGAGTGAACTCTGATATTTCTGCTTGCACAGACACCATAGACACACACGCAGCTGCAGCTGTGACAGGAGGGGAGGGGGTCAGAGAAAGGTGTGACAATGCCTCTACAAGTAACCAGCCTGTGAGCTGGGATCTGTTGCCCTCTGCAGGGATAAGCAGAGAGCAGGGTGCTGCAGGGGGAGGACCAGTGTGTGGGGTGGGGGCTACCACAGCAAATGTGGGGTCCCCAGAGATTTCACAGCGGGGTTCTGTTGCTGCAGGAGGGGAACAGGCAGGTGAGATTGGGGCCGGTCCAGGAGCGGAAGTGCTCCCAGGTAAGATCTCGGTGCATGGTTCCCCCACAACCGGGGTGTCAGGAAGCCAGGTAGGTCTGCCTGAACCGGCGACTTGGTCAGGAACGGAGGAGGAGCAGGCACGACCCACGGTCGCAGCGGCTGTGGCCGCTGTCACCCGCAGTGGGAGTGCTGGAAGCCAAGGGGCCTCCCGGAGGTCCGATAGCTCTTCCCCTTCTGACCAAGTGGCAGCCGAGTCAGGTGGAGGCCAGGACACAGGTCCCGGGGTACTGACCGAAGATGTGACAGTCTCGTCGATTCTGGCCGCATCTAGTCAGGGGTTTCAGGCAGCGTTAGAAGCTGACGACAGCCTGAAAGCTCTTAAGGAGCAGGCGGCACAGCCTCCCTCGGACTCGGACCCGGAGCGAGTGGTCTGGGACCAAGGACGGCTGTACCGGGCCACGGTCCAGCAGGGTTCACCGGAGGCGTGGCCCAGGGACCGACAGTTGGTGGTACCCTATCCGTTCCGGACGGAGTTGTTGCGGATCGCACATGAGATTCCGATGGCCGGACACCTAGGGATCGCTAAGACCAAGGCCAGGTTAAACCAGCATTTCTACTGGCCAAAAATGGGGGCCGATGTGGCTGCCTACTGCCGTTCGTGTGAAACCTGTCAGAGAGTGGGGAAGGCGGGGCCACACCCCAAAGCCCCACTAGTATCTATGCCAATCATCGATGAGCCTTTCAGGAGGGTGGCTGTGGATCTGGTCGGCCCGCTGGCCATCCCCAGCAGCTCCGGGAAACGCTTCATACTGACGGTAGTGGACTATGCCACCCGGTACCCAGAAGCAGTGGCCTTGTCGTCCATTCGGGCTGACAAGGTGGCCACCGCATTGCTGGAGATTTTCTCCCGAGTGGGTTTTCCCCAGGAAATGCTCACTGACCGGGGGACCCAATTCATGTCCCAGCTGATGGAGGCCCTCTGTAAGCAAGTCCAGGTGCGACATCTGGTGGCCAGCCCGTACCATCCACAGACTAATGGCCTGTGCGAGCGGTTCAATGGCACCTTAAAGCAGATGCTTAAGATGTTGGTCGACTCCCATGGGCGTGACTGGGAGCGGTATCTCCCACACCTGTTATTTGCTTACCGGGAGGTTCCACAGGCCTCAACAGGATTCTCACCGTTTGAGCTCCTGTACGGGCGACGTGTGCGGGGCCCCCTGGCTCTGGTGAAAGAGGCTTGGGAAGGGGATTTGGCCACCCCTGGAGTGTCGGTTATCGAGTATGTCATGCGCTTCCGGGACAAAATGCAGGCCTTGACGCAACTGGTACACGACAATATGGCTCAAGCCCAGGCCGATCAGAAGCGTTGGTACGACCAGAACGCTTGTGAGAGGACCTACCAAGTGGGTCAAGAGGTGTGGGTACTGGTCCCCGTACCACAGGACAAGCTTCAGGCAGCCTGGGAAGGCCCATACCTCGTGTACCAGCAGCTCAACCCTGTGACGTACCTGGTCACCCTGGACCCTGCCCGTGGAAGGCGGAAGCCCTTCCATGTGAACATGATGAAGGCACATCATGAGCGGGAGGCATGTGCGCTCCCCGTGTGCAACCTGCCCGAGGAGGGAGAAGCGGAAACCCTCTTGGATATGCTAGCCCAGGTTAGGGCAGGCGGATCCATTGAGGATGTGGAGGTTGGCCACCAGCTCTTGGAGGACCAACGGTCCCAGCTGTGGGCCACCCTACACCCCTTCCGGGGGTTGTTTACCAACCAGCCCGGAAGGACTGACTTGGCTGTCCATCACGTGGACACTGGGGATCATCCCCCGATCCGGCGTTCAGCATATCGGGTCTCCCTGGAGGTGCAGCAACACATGCGCCAGGAGATTGACGAGATGCTGAAGCTGGGGGTGATCCAGGCATCCAACAGCGCTTGGGCCTCGCCTGTAGTCCTCGTCCCTAAGAAGGACCGAACCACTCGGTTCTGCGTGGACTACAGGGGGCTCAATGCTGTCACGGTCGCCGATGCGTACCCAATGCCACGCATCGATGACCTGCTCGATCAGTTGGCCGGGGCTCAGTACCTGACCATCATGGACCTGAGCCGGGGATATTGGCAGATCCCCCTGACTCGCAAGGCCAGGGAACGCTCTGCCTTTATTACCCCATTTGGACTGTACGAGTCCACGGTGATGCCATTCGGGATGAGGAATGCCCCTGCCACTTTCCAGCGGATGGTCAACACCCTGCTCAAGGGACTTGAAGGGTACGCGGCCGCGTACCTGGATGACATTGCCGTCTTCAGTCCCACCTGGGAGGACCACCTAGAGCATCTAGCACAGGTGCTCAGGCGGATCCACCGGGCAGGTTTGACCATCAAGCCGGGAAAGTGTCAGCTGGCCATGAGCGAGGTCCAGTACCTCGGTCACCGGGTAGGTGGGAGAACACTGAAGCCCGAGCCTGAGAAAGTGGAAGCCATCGCATCCTGGCCCACCCCCAGGACCAAGAAGCAGGTGATGTCCTTCTTGGGGACCGCTGGGTACTATAGGAGGTTTGTTCCATGCTATAGTAGCCTGGCAAAGCCCTTGACGGACCTCACCAAGAAGAAGCTGCCCTCTGCAGTCGATTGGACAATGGACTGCGAGACAGCCTTCCGGGCCCTAAAGGACGCCCTGTCCAGCCCGCCCGTGCTACAGGCAGCCGACTTCACGCGGCCGTTTGTAGTACAGACCGACGCCAGTGACTTCGGCCTCGGTGCGGTGCTCAGCCAGGTGGACTCTGCGAGCCAAGAGCACCCAGTCTTGTACCTGAGCAGGAAGCTGTTACCAAGGGAAGTTGCCTATTCCACGATGGAGAAGGAGTGCCTGGCCATAGTGTGGGCCCTGCAGCGTCTGCAACCCTATCTATACGGGCGCCACTTCATCGTGGAGACGGACCACAATCCCCTCAGCTGGTTGCACACCGTCTCTGGGACGAATGGGCGATTGTTGCGATGGAGCCTTGCGCTCCAGCAATACAACTTCACCATTCGCCACAAAAGGGGCCGTGACCACGGTAACGCAGACGGGCTGTCCCGACAAGGAGAGGTCGCGGACGGGCGCACGGGGGAACACCGGAGTGTGCTGCCCCCTAGCGCCCTCAAAAGGGGGGAGGTGTGAGGTAAATCCGGAGATATGACGATAAATCATGATATTCAAGTATGTCAGGAAGCCCTCTCCTGGTGTCACCCCCCCCCTTTCCCTCACACAACTGGTTTAGCAACAAATTCCATGGCCATCTCCTGTGATATGGAGATGAGGTGGTGTGGGAACAATGGACACAGGATGACTCCCTGCCGTCACCCTGTAACAAGAGTTGTATCTCATTAGCAAGGCTATGGAAATAGCCAGACAGAACGACTCCAGTAAAAAATGGTTCATATCTCGCAAGCCATATTTCCGATAAATATGGCAACCATAAAAATGGTGTCTCCGCATGCAGACGATGCCGGCACACCCTTTTTATGGGAGCAGGACATCGGGAAATGCCCCAGGCATGATATCAGCCAATGGGGAACTGGCAGACAGGTCATGAGTCCCCTCGTTCTGTAGCTAAATTCATAACTGTCACAATGAGAGCATTGGCGTCCGCCTACGACGCTCCCAGGCAAAGTTATGGCCCATATTCCATGTTGGGATATTGTCCATAACTCAAGCCAGGGGTGGAGCAGTGCTCCCTGTGAGGTCACTAAGGTAGGAGGGGACCTGGATTGCCCAGGTTGATAACCCTACTTCGGCCATTTTCCAGTGTTCTTCTGCTCGGGGGCCTGGTTGGGAAAGACCTGTGAGGGAGTTCCTGGAAACCTGGTCTACAGCGCCCCCCTGTGGCCAGACGCAACAAGGTAACTGCTGGAACTGTGTATGCCTGTTTGTAACCCATGCTTTGATTGTAACTGTACTCTGACATATGTATATTCTGTAGATTCCCTATTGTATATATTGTAGTTCTAGTGTGCTTTAGGCTGATTAAATTATATAATTAATCTTGGGCTGTTCTGTTATCTCGATCTTGAATCCCACGTCTGTGTGTTCGGCTAATAGTTACCGTAAATCGGTTGGTGGCAGCGAATTGTGCCAAGGATTATTGTGGGGAGGCCAGTGAGATTCGGGGAGATTTTATATATTCCGCCCGCGGAGGTCGGGGGAATATATACCCTACTCTCACCGGGGACCCTTCAATAATCGGCATAAGTAGTATAGCGGCCTCCTTGCTTATTGTCGGGCAATTCCATAATTGGCCTGACTATAAGAGGGGCGCTAGAGAGCGCGTCACGTGCTCTGTCTGTCGGTCGGGAGGTAAAAAGGAGGGGTGACCCCCACTTGTTACCCCCCGATTGTGACGTACTGGTAGCCAGCGCGGGGGATTTCTGAGTGACCCCCCCGGTGGTTTGTGACACACTCCATTATAGGATAACAGTCCAGTGGGCTCCACATGAGACCTGCAATCAATTAAGCATTGAGAACTTCTGATCCCAGATCCCTCAGAGGTAACATGGGGACATGACACACACGTGACTGGACTGTATTCTACATAGAGGAGGGAGCGCATACAGGCCATAGAGGAGGGAGCGCATACAGGCCATGGGGGGGGGAGCACATACAGGCCATGGAGGGGGGAGCACATACAGGCCATGGAGGGGGGGAGCACATACAGGCCATGGAGGGGGGGAGCACATACAGGCCATGGAGGTGGGGGGAGCACATACAGGCCATGGAGGGGGGGGGAGCACATACAGGCCATGGAGGGGGGGGAGCACATACAGGCCATGGAGGGGGGGGGGAGCACATACAGGCCATGGAGGGGGGGGGAGCACATACAGGCCATAGAGGGGACAGCATATAGGCCATGGAGGGGGGAGTGCATACAGGCCATGGAGGGGAACGCATACAAGCCATGGAGGGGGGAGCGCATACAGGCTATAGAGGGGGAGTGCATACAGGCCATGGAGGGAGAGAGCGCATACAGGCCATGGAGGGGGGGGGGGGGCGCATACAAGCCATGGAGGGGGGAGCATACAGGCCATGGAGGGGGGGGGGCGCATACAGGCCATGGAGGGGAAGGGGGGGGCGCATACAGGCCATGGAGGGGGAGAGCGCATACAGGCCATGGAGGGGGGGGGGGGGGGGCGCATACAGGCCATGGAGGGGGATAGCGCATACAGGCCATGGAGGGGGGGGGGGCGCATACAGGCCATGGAGGGGGGGGGGAGGGCGCATACAGGCCATGGAGGGGGAGAGCATACAGACCATGGAGGGGGGGGGCATACAGGCCATGGAAGGGTTGTCCTTGCTGCTTCCAGGTGCTCCTGTCGCTCTCCACAGCTATCCTCGGCTCTTGGACAATATTGCATGCAGCACCTAGTGGTGGCCGGATTATGGTGAAATGATGTTCTTTCCACTTTTAGATCGTGGCCCCGGCACTGCTCACTAGAACCTTCAGTAGTTTACAAATTCTTCTGTAACCAATGCCATCCGTCTGTTTCGCAACAATAAAGCTGTGAAGGTCGTGAGACGGCTCACTGGTTTTACCCATCATGAGATGTTTCTTGTGTGGCCCCCTGGTAATGAGTCACTTTTTTTATTGGCCATCAGTTAAAGCAGCTGATATTATTTGTCACGAAGTGACAGGAACCGAACTGCAGTACTGAGAATGGCCACTACGCAGTGCACTGAACTGTGGCAGTGGCAGGATTTGTAATTAGTGGTAGACTTCAGCTGGAGTTTCCGGGACTTTCCGGGACTTTCCAGGACTGTGCATCTCTCGCTCTTCATGTTTTGAATACCTTTTTGGAAATATATTTACTCAGAGAATTGGTGACGTGTTCCACTCACTGTATATATATATATCCTCATACACAAGCTGAGCACATACAGTGAGCAGTGGTCCCGTGTCACGTGGCTGCAGGGGTGTCATGTATGAGGGGTGTATATGGGAGAGCATTACATATTATATGGGTGTAGTAGGGCAGCACTCACCTGCTCCGGTCCAGTATAAAGCTGCGGCCCTCGGGCAGCTGTGTCAGGTTGCACATCAGGGGCCCCAGGTAGTGGAGGGCCGCGGCGGCGTTGTAGTCGGGGTTGCAGATCATTTCCAGTAGTTTGTTCAGTCCCTGATCTTTCTGTGAGGCGATGACGGCGCGGCAGGACGACTCCTCGCGGCTCAGGTTGCAGAGCGCAGTGCAGACAGAGTCCGCATAGACATAGTGGGGGTCAGTCAGTCGCTCAGCGAGCGCAGGGAGCAGCGTAGGGATCTCCAGCAAGAAGCGGTGAGTGCACGGGTCCGAGGTCAGATTCACCAGTATGTGGTAAGAGTCCTGGATCGCTGGGGGTGAAGGGTCACAGGTCACATCCAGCACCGCACGCACCAATCCCGGCAGCTCGCACAGGCTCCGCCTACCCTCAGGTGTGGCGCTTACACCCAGCACATATTCCAGGGCCTGGCTCTTCACATCCGCCCGTGTGCCGGGGCTCAGGAAGGTCAGGAACTCAGAGCCGAGCGCCGGATCCATAGACAGTGTCAACCTGCGCAGAGAGAGGAGACAAGTGTGAACGAGCGCAAGACGGAAAATCAGGCAGCGCAGACACGGGGCGGCAAGCCGCGGAAGACGTGGGGGAAGGCGAGCCACGGAGGGCAGCAAGCCACGGAAGACGTGGAGGATGGCAAGCCACGGAGGACAGCGAGACATAGCAGATGTGGGGAAGGGCAAGCCACGGAGGACAGCGAGCCGCAGCAGATGTGGGGGAGGGCAAGCCACGGAGGACAGCGAGCCGCAGCAGATGTGGAGGACGACAAGCCACGTAGGACAGTGAGCCGTGGAGAACGGCAAGCCATGGAGGACAGTGAGCTGCGGAAGATGTCGAGGACGGCAATCCACGGAGGACAGCGAGCCGTTTAAGACGTAGGGGAGGGCAAGCCACGGAGGACAGAGAGCAACAGCCGAATGTGGAGGACGGCAAGCCACAGCAGACACTGGAGAGATCGAGACTCAGCACACACGATGGAGAGCCACATCAGACAAGGGGGAGAGCGAGACGTGGCACACACGATGGAGAGCCACATCAGACAAGGGGGAGAGCGAGACGTGGCACACACGGGGGAGTGACACATCAGACACGTGGGAGAGCGAGACGTGGCACACACGGTGTAGAGTGAGCAACATGAAACATGGGTGGAGAGCGAGACGTGGCAGACAAGGTAACGAGCGAGTCACGGAAAGGAAGGGGGGCACTGAGCCACGGAAGATAAGGTGGACGCAGAGCCGCTGCAGACATGGGTCATATTGTGACGGGGTTTAATGGGGGAGGGGGAGCTGCGGTAATATAATGTGAGGAGCCTCGGGTGTTCCAGGACGAGCCTCGCGGTGGACAGGGAGGAGCTGGGGATACTGGGCAGAGTTCTGGGCTATACTGGGAGGAGCTTCGGGCTATACTGGGAGGAGCTTCGGGCTATACTGGGAGGAGCCCCACAGTGTACAGGGAGGAGCTCCGCGGTGGACAGAGGGGATCCTTGGTGGACCTGTAGGGGCTCCACGGTGGACTGGGAGGGGCTCCGCGGTGGACTGGGAGGGGCTCCGCGGTGGACTGGGAGGGGCTATGTGGTGGACAGGGAGGGGCTATGTGGTGGACAGGGAGGAACTCCATAGTGGACAGCGGGGCTCCGCGGTGGACTGGGAGGGGCTCCGCGGTGGACTGGGAGGGGCTCCGCGGTGGACTGGGAGGGGCTCCGCGGTGGACTGGGAGGGGCTCCGCGGTGGACTGGGAGGGGCTCCGCGGTGGACTGGGAGAAGCTGGCGGTACTGGGCAGAGTTCTGGGCTATACTGGGAGGAGCTCCCCGGTGTACTGGGAGGGGCTCAGAGGTGGACAGGGAGGGGCTCCGCGGTGGACTGGGAAGGGCTCCGCTGTGGACTGGGAAGGGCTCCATAGTGGACAGGGGGATCCTTGGTGGACTGGGAAGGGCTCCATAGTGGACAGGGGGGATCCTTGGTGGACTGGGAGGGGCTCAGCCGTGGACTGGGAGGGGCTCCATAGTGGACAGGGGGGATCCTTGGTGGACTGGGAAGGGCTCCATAGTGGACAGGGGGGATCCTTGGTGGACTGGGAGGGGCTCAGCCGTGGACTGGGAGGGGCTCCATAGTGGACAGGGGGGAACCTTGGTGGACAGGGAGGAGCTCCATAGTGGACAGGGGAGATCCTTGGTGGACTGGGAGGGGCTCAATAGTGGACAGGGGGGAACCTTGGTGGACTGGGAGGAGCTCCCCGGTGGACTGGGAGGGGCTCAGTGGTGGACTGGGAGGAGCTCCGCGGTGGACTGGGAGGGGCTCAGCGGTAGACTGGGAGGGGCTCAGCGGTGGACTGGTAGGAGCTCCATAGTGGACAGGGGGGCTCCGCAGTGGGCAGGGAGAAGCTGGGGGTACTGGGCAGAGTTCTGGGCTATACTGGGCAGCGTTCTGGGCTATACTGGGCAGAGTTCTGGGCTATACTGGGCAGAGTCCTGGGCTATACTGGGCAGAGTTCTGGGCTATACTGGGCAGAGTTCTGGGCTATACTGGGCAGAGTTCTGGGCTATACTGGGCAGCGTTCTGGGCTATACTGGGCAGAGTCCTGGGCTATACTGGGCGGAGCTCTGGGCTATACTGGGCGGAGCTCTGGGCTATACTGGGCGGAGCTCTGGGCTATACTGGGCAGAGCTCTGGGCTATACTGGGCAGAGTTCTGGGCTATACTGGGCAGCGTTCTGGGCTATACTGGGCAGCGTTCTGGGCTATACTGGGCAGAGTTCTGGGCTATACTGGGCAGCGTTCTGGGCTATACTGGGCAGAGTTCTGGGCTATACTGGGCAGAGTTCTTGGCTATACTGGGCAGAGTTCTGGGCTATACTGGGCAGAGTTCTGGGTTATACTGGGCAGAGTTCTGGGCTATACTGGGCGGAGTTCTGGGCTATACTGGGCAGAGTTCTGGGCTATACTGGGCAGAGTTCTGGGCTATACTGGGCAGAATTCTGGGCTATACTGGGCAGAATTCTGGGCTATACTGGGCGGAGCTTCGGGCTATACTGGGCAGAGTTCTGGGCTATACTGGGCAGAGTTCTGGGCTATACTGGGCAGAGTTCTGGGCTATACTGGGCAGAGTTCTGGGCTATACTGGGCAGAGTTCTGGGCTATACTGGGCGGAGCTCTGCGCTATACTGGGCAGAGCTCTGGGCTATACTGGGCAGAGTTCTGGGCTATACTGGGCAGAGTTCTGGGCTATACTGGGCAGAGTTCTGGGCTATACTGGGCGGAGTTCTGGGCTATACTGGGCGGAGTTCTGGGCTATACTGGGCAGAGTTCTGGGCTATACTGGGCGGAGTTCTGGGCTATACTGGGCGGAGTTCTGGGCTATACTGGGCAGAGTTCTGGGCTATACTGGGCAGAGTTCTGGGCTATACTGGGCGGAGTTCTGGGCTATACTGGGCGGAGTTCTGGGCTATACTGGGCAGAGTTCTGGGCTATACTGGGCAGAGTTCTGGGCTATACTGGGCGGAGTTCTGGGCTATACTGGGCAGAGTTCTGGGCTATACTGGGCAGAGTTCTGGGCTATACTGGGCAGAGTTCTGGGCTATACTGGGCAGAGTTCTGGGCTATACTGGGCAGAGTTCTGGGCTATACTGGGCAGAGTTCTGGGCTATACTGGGCAGAGTTCTGGGCTATACTGGGCAGAGTTCTGGGCTATACTGGGCGGAGTTCTGGGCTATACTGGGCGGAGTTCTGGGCTATACTGGGCGGAGTTCTGGGCTATACTGGGCAGCGTTCTGGGCTATACTGGGCAGCGTTCTGGGCTATACTGGGCAGCGTTCTGGGCTATACTGGGCAGAGTTCTGGGCTATACTGGGCAGAGTTCTGGGCTATACTGGGCGGAGTTCTGGGCTATACTGGGCGGAGTTCTGGGCTATACTGGGCGGAGTTCTGGGCTATACTGGGCAGAGTTCTGGGCTATACTGGGCAGAGTTCTGGGCTATACTGGGCAGAGTTCTGGGCTATACTGGGCAGAGTTCTGGGCTATACTGGGCAGAGTTCAGGGCTATACTGGGCAGAGTTCTGGGCTATACTGGGCGGAGTTCTGGGCTATACTGGGCGGAGTTCTGGGCTATACTGGGCGGAGTTCTGGGCTATACTGGGCGGAGTTCTGGGCTATACTGGGCGGAGTTCTGGGCTATACTGGGCGGAGTTCTGGGCTATACTGGGCAGTGTTCTGGGCTATACTGGGCAGAGTTCTGGGCTATACTGGGCAGTGTTCTGGGCTATACTGGGCAGAGTTCTGGGCTATACTGGGCAGAGTTCTGGGCTATACTGGGCAGTGTTCTGGGCTATACTGGGCGGAGTTCTGGGCTATACTGGGCAGAGTTCTGGGCTATACTGGGCGGAGTTCTGGGCTATACTGGGCAGCGTTCTGGGCTATACTGGGCAGTGTTCTGGGCTATACTGGGCAGAGTTCTGGGCTATACTGGGCGGAGTTCTGGGCTATACTGGGCAGAGTTCTGGGCTATACTGGGCAGAGTTCTGGGCTATACTGGGCAGAGTTCTGGGCTATACTGGGCAGAGTTCTGGGCTATACTGGGCAGCGTTCTGGGCTATACTGGGCAGAGTTCTGGGCTATACTGGGCAGAGTTCTGGGCTATACTGGGCGGAGTTCTGGGCTATACTGGGCAGCGTTCTGGGCTATACTGGGCAGAGTTCTGGGCTATACTGGGCAGAGTTCTGGGCTATACTGGGCGGAGCTCTGGGCTATACTGGGCGGAGCTCTGGGCTATACTGGGCAGAGTTCTGGGCTATACTGGGCAGCGTTCTGGGCTATACTGGGCAGAGTTCTGGGCTATACTGGGCAGAGTTCTGGGCTATACTGGGCAGAGTTCTGGGCTATACTGGGCAGAGTTCTGGGCTATACTGGGCAGAGTTCTGGGCTATACTGGGCAGAGTTCTGGGCTATACTGGGCAGAGTTCTGGGCTATACTGGGCGGAGCTCTGGGCTATACTGGGCGGAGCTCTGGGCTATACTGGGCGGAGCTCTGGGCTATACTGGGCGGAGCTCTGGGCTATACTGGGCGGAGCTCTGGGCTATACTGGGCGGAGCTCTGGGCTATACTGGGCGGAGCTTCAGGCTATACTGGGCGGAGCTTCAGGCTATACTGGGTTCAGTACACGGCGTCGCTACTGTACACACGGATCTCAGGTACTTACGGTTCTAGATGCTGGACACGTGGTTTGTCTTCCGGCTCACGGGTGACGTCACCGTAGTCATCCAATCACCGCTCGGCAGAACTTGCGCGCAGTCGCAGTATGTGCTCTGCGGCGCGGAGCTATGACGTCACCGGTGCCCGGTATTGTTGGTCATTCAGTGTGTCTCCGGACTTCCTCCCTCCGGTTTAGACGGCTCAGTGCGGAGGAGACCGGAGCAGTTGGAGGGAGGAAGCTCCGGAACTGACACGGGCGGGAACTGCTGAGAGAGGCCCGGATTACAGGAGGGGCGGGGATCAGTGACGTCACAGGGAGGATTCATAGATACACAACAGCTCTATACTGCGGAGGGGAGTGCGTCCCGTCCCAGGTGCTGGACTAGTGGACTGCGCTTGTTTCTGTACCGCCCCTTTAATTCCGCCACCTGGAGGACAGCGCCTGCAACAGCAACTGGGTCCAAGCTGGAGTATAAGTGGTTAGCTATAGTGTCTCCATGACTACGGGGAAGCGCGCTCCTATACTGCCCCTCAGGCTCTGTGCCCTATGCCAACCCTAACCCCAGAGATACTCCTGATGGTGGAGAGGCCTGAGTGATGGGGTGAGCTATGGCTGGCTATACTGTCTCCATGACTACGGGGAAGCGCGCTCCTATACTGGCCCTCAGACTCTGTGCCCTATGGCAACCCTAACCCCAGGGTTACTCCTGATGGTGGAGAGGCCGGAGTGACGGGTGAGCTATGGCCGGCTATACTGTCTCCATGACTACGGGGAAGCGCGCTCCTATACTGTCCCTCAGGCTCTGTGCCCTATGGCAACCCTAACCCCAGGGTTACTCCTGATGGTGGAGAGGCCGGAGTGACGGGTGAGCTATGGCCGGCTATACTGTCTCCATGACTACGGGGAAGCGCGCTCCTATACTGTCCCTCAGGCTAGAGAGCTTATGCTATCCCTGACCCCAGGGTTACTCCTGATGGTGGAGAGGCCGGAGTGACGGGTGAGCTGTGGCCGGTTGTTGAGGCTGTGGTTACACATTGCATTTTTGCTGCGTTTTTCAATAAGTTGATCTAAATTATGAGTTTATTCTTCAGCTCCAGCAAAAGCGATGAGATTTCATACCTCTGCACACGAAGGGTTATTTCTCCTGACTGAGCTAGAAACTGCTGCGTTTTTGAAAGAAGCCGCGTGTGAATGTATCTGACCGGTCTATGTCCTGTGTCTCTGGCTCTTTCACCAGTGAGCTGCAGATTACACGTGCGCACTCCGGTTCGTTCCCACGGTCGGCGCTCTTGTGACCCCGGTGTAACGTTCCCACAGTATGTCTCGAAAGCTTGCTTTGTAACATTATTTCATTTTAGTCGCCATTAAAAGGTATCACAACTACAAAGTTTTAATTTTGTTTCACTGAGAGCAAGCAATCATTTGTCACGTATAGCGCACCCCTGTAATGCCGTGGATCTCACTATATGATCCCTCTGTCGTGGGATCTGTTCCCTCACACGTATGTCTGTCACGTATAGTGCACCCCTGTAATGCCGTGGATCGCGCTATATGATCCCTCTCTCGCGGGTGCTGTTCCCCTTACACGTATGTCTGTCACGTATAGGGTCATTCCGTGTCAAGTGGACCAGTGGTCCCCACTCGACGTTCTCAGATTTTGCTGAATATTTATAAGGATGTACATGTTTGTTTGAAAAGAGGTTCTGTAAATTTTTAGGGCCAGATCTCCAATATATTGGGCAGTGTTGACCTTTCACTGGAGGCCCCCCCCAAGCCTGCGGCTTCAGCTAAGAGGATTGTGCACACTTTGGCACATAGCCATTAGAGTTCTATACTGGCTATGATGCTGATATTTGGCATACTAGCTCAACTTTTGCTGCTAAACGCGATAAAATTATTACCGGCTATGACAAAACAATATTTCGGCCGCAATTTTGTGTCAAAGTAGCTTGCAAAACGCCTCGCATAAAATTTATGCCAAACTTTGCCCATATATAACTCAAGACCAAAAACCAATGGGAACTGGTGCTTTACCCTGTACAACAAACATCTACATGACTGTGCATTGCTGCAATATCACGGTCAAAGCATATGTATTTGGGGAAATATTCACACCCACATATGATGAAAAACTTAAAAAACCGAATTTTACCTATTTTTAGGTCAAATTTCCCAAAAAGGGTACCCCTAAAATATATTAATTCTGTTATCATTTGAAAGAGCACATTTTTCTCTACAAGGATCATTGGGGGTTTTTTTTGGAGTCTCTCCATTTAAGAAAAGAAAAATGCCACTGAACATGGTGTTATTTATTAATACGCAATGAATGGTAACTGCACTATTCAAACCCTTGCGTTGGTCCATGGTGGTTATACCACAACCAATTCCCTAAGAATTGGTATTATAATCCTATTAAGAATTGTAATAATGCTGTCTTTCGAGAATTGGCAGCCCCATCGCCTAGGAGCCATGGCCGATAGCCGTGCAAGGCCAGCCGCGGGCGGTCCCTTTATCGCAGGCTCCAAAGCCTGAGGGTGGGTGTCTTACTTAGACTGAACATTATGGCTTGGGAACCAACAAAAGATCCCCAATATTAGGCTTGGGATCCTAGGCAAAGACATCCACCCTCAGGCTCTGGAACCTGCGATAAAGAGACCACCCGCGACTTGCCTTGCACGGCTATCGGCCATGGCTCCTAGGCGATGGGGCTGCCAATTCTCGAAAGACAGCATTATTACAATTCTTAATAGGATTATAAGACCAATTCTTAGGGAATTGGCTGTGGTATAACCACCATGGACCAACGCAAGGGTTTGAATAGTGCAGTTAGCATTCATTGCGTATTAATAAATAACACCATGTTCAGTGGCATTTTTCTTTTCTTAAATGGAGAGACTCAAAAAAAAACCCCCAATGATCCTTGTAGAGAAAAATGTGCTCTTTCTAATGATATCAGAATGAATATATTTTAGGGGGACCCTTTTTGGGAAATTTGACCTAAAAATAGGTAAAATTCGTTTTTTTAAGTTTTTCATCATATGTCATCATATCGCGTTTAGCAGCAAAAGTTGAGCTAGTATGCCAAATTTCAGCATCATAGCCAGTATAGAACTCTAATGGCTATGTGCCAAAGTGTGCACAATCCTCTTAGCTGAAGCCGCAAGCTCGGGGGGGGGCCTCCAGTGAAAGGTCAACAGTGCCCAATGTATTTGAGATCTGGCCCTAAAAATGTACAGAACCTCTTTTCAAACAAACATGTACATCCTTATAAATTTTCAGCAAAATCGGAGAACGTCGAGTGGGGACGATTTTTAAAACTGGTCCACTTGACACGGAATGACCCTATAGTGCACCCCTGTAATGCCGTGGATCACGCTATATGATCCCTCTCTTGCGGGTTCTGTTCCCCTCACACGTATGTCTGTCACGTATAGCGCACCCCTCTAATGCCGTGGATCACACTATATAATCCCTCTGTCGTGGGATCTGTTCCCTCACACGTATGTCTGTCACGTATAGCGCACCCCTTTAATGCTGTGGATCACACTATATAATCCCTCTGTCGTGGGATCTGTTCCCCTCACACGTATGTCTGTCACGTATAGCGCACCCCTGTAATGCCGTGGACTCATGTTATTGATCCCTCTCTCGCGGGTTCTCTTCCGCTTCTCCACTTTTATCCTGGCTCCTCCTCGCTTTGTTCCCCCTCGTGTTGCAGTACACGTCCATCGAGTCGCCCCGTCCTCTCCTCTCATTACACCTCTGCTGAGTCCCTTCTTTTTTCTCGTCTTTCTTTCTTCTCTTTTCTCCTTCTTCTTTTAAAATCTCATTTTCTCATTTCTCTTTACATTGTTGTGATTTCTTGTGTATTTCTATGTGTTTTTATACTGTGTTTTGCGGGGTTTGATCAGCCGCCTGGTCCATTGCCTTTTTTCATCACACGGCACATTAGTGACCGCACAGCGGTGCCAGCGAAACCAGCAATGCAGCCGCTTGTGATCAAGACCAATAAGGTTGACTCGTTATTTCAAAGTCGCCCAATTTCTTCTCCTCCCCTGCATCAATAAAACGTTATTTTGCAGAATTAGAATCTGTGATTTTACATCTGAGATTTCTTTCCTGATGTAGTTGCTGCGCCTCCGAAACACATAGAAATCGAGATCCCCTCCTGCAGAGACTTCAGTTTCTTCTTGACAGCAGTGCGGTTTTTAACCCTCTCCTTTCTAGCATCAATTTGATAGGAAGGAGGTAGCGAGGATCCATCACCTATAGTGGTCTCTATACCTTCCTGTCCATTATAGGGTGGGGGTAGTGATGGGTCTGTCTGGATCCGTTCATTACCTACAGAGGTCTTTTCACCTTCTGGTCCATTACAAGGAGGAGGTAGTGATGGTTCTGTCTGGTTACGTCCGTCCGTCCATCACCTATAGAGGTATCTATATCCTCTGCTTCATTACAAGGATGAGATAGTGATGGTTCTGTCTCGATACATTTGTCCGTCCATCACCTATAGAGGTATCTATATATCTATATCCACTGGTGCATTACAGGGAGGAGGTAGTGATGGTTCTGTCTGAATACGTCCATCCATCACCTATAGAGGTATCTATACCTTCCCGTCCGTTACAGGGATGAGGTAGTGATGTTTTTTTCTGGATACGTCCATCCATCAATCACCTATAGAGGTCTCTATACCTTCCCGTCCATTTCAGGGAGGAGGGAGTGATGGTTCTATATGGATACGTCTGTCCGTCCATCACCTATATTGGTCTCTATAGCCTCCCGTCCATTTCAGGGAGGAGGTAGTGATGGTTCTGTCCATCCATCACCTATAGAGGTATCTATACCCTTTGGTCCATTACAGGGAAGAAGTAGAGTTAGTTCTGTCTAGATACGTACATCCTCACCTATAGAGGTCTCTATACCTTCCCGTCCATTACAGGGAGGAGGTAGTGATGTTTTTTTGTGACTACGTCCATCCATCCATCCATCACCTATAGAGGTCTCTGTACCTTCCCATCCGTTACAGGGAGGAGGTAGTGATGGTTCTGACTAGATACGTTCATCCATCACCTATAGTGGTCTCTATACCCTCCCGCTATAATCCCTTCCTCAGCCATGTTGTCTCACTGCTCAGATTTCCACTTCTCACCGTTGTCTTGTAATCAGCCTTCCTGTTATCTTATGAACATTGAGACCCCCTCTGGGGCTTTCCAGCCTTTCTTATTCTTCCATACTTGCCCCCTCAGGCAAATACCCTGGAAGCTTTTATCAGACCCGAGTAAGGAGGTGGGGCCCTGAAGACCCCAAAACATCAATGCCGTGTGATGTAATGTAAGATAGACAGAAGTGCTAGTAACATAAGATAGGAAGGCAGAATGTGTAAGATGTAGCAGTGCTGATAATGTGACATGTTCCTGCGTAATGTAATGGATAGCAGTGTTATGTAGGAGCAGCCGTATAATGTGTGACTGGGTGACAAACGTAGAAGGTTATACTATATTCAGGAAGGAGAGAAAAGGTGGTGGGGTGTGTATATTTATCAGATCTAACCTAAGAACTGGGCTCAGTGATGACATTGGGGGGCGCTGCAACAATGTAGAGTCAGTATGGGTAAATGTACATGGGGAGGGGAATAATGGTAAAATGCTAATTGGAGTTTGCTATAAGCCTCCTAACATACCTGAACAAATAGAGGGTGAAATGCTGCAAAAAAATGGAAAAGGCAGCTAATAATAATAATCGGGTTCTTATTATGAGGGATTTCACCTATCCAGACATACAATCTTCTGGTTCTGCTAAAAGCTGTAAGTTCTTATCTACAATTCAAGACAATTTCCTCTCTCAGATGGTAGATGAACCGACGAGGGGAGATAATCTGCTAGATCTGGTCCTGTCAAATAGACTGGATACAATTTCAGATCTACAGGTCCGGGAGCACTTGGCAGGTCCGGGAGCACTTGACAGGTCCGGGAGCACTTGGGCACCAGCGATCATAATATGGTAAGCTTCAACGTAATATTCAATAGAACATTTCAAAAGGGGAAATGCTAAAACCTGGAATTTTAGGAAAGCTGATATTAAGCTTAAGGGAAAGTTTAAGTATATAGTCCTAGAGTCCTGTAAACAATTATACCCTCTGGTAATAAAATGTCCAGGAATAAAAAGAAACCACTATGGATAAATAAGACTGTACAAAGTATAATAAAACAAAAACAAAGGGCATTTAAAATCGTGAAGGCTGAGAATACAGAAATAGCATTTCAGAAGTATAAAGATATCAATAGGAAATGCAAAAAAGAAATCAAGCAAGCAAAACTAGCTACTGAAAAAAAAATCGCCAATGACATTAAAATAAGCCCCCAAAAATCTATAAATACATCAATGCCAAAATGAAAAAAAAAAAAGAATAGTATCAGCCCCATAAAAGATTATAACAGGATAATTATAGAGGACAAAGAAAAGGCTGAGATATTAAACAAGCACTTTTTATCCCTGTTCACCAAGGAACTGACTGTTCCAGGATCATTCAATAAGTCAAAAATCAAAGTCCCCCTCTGATATAACTAATTTAACACAAGAAGAAGTACGCCTGTATCTGAGTAAATTAAACACTGCTAAATCCCCCGGGCCAGATGGCATTCATCCACGAATATTTAGAGAATTGAGCTCAGTAATTGACAGACCGCTGTATCTCATCTTCTTAGACTCGCTTGTAACAGGGTTGATGCCTCAGAAATAGAGAATAGCTGACATAGTAACAATATTTAAGAAAGGTAAGCGGGTGGATCCAGGCAACTATCGTCCGGTAAGTCTGACATCAGGGGTGTGTGAGGTTTTTGAGGGCAATTTAAGAAATAATAAACAAAGATATATTAGACTGAATAATATAATAACTGACAGACAGCATGGATTCATGAAACATAAGTTGTGTCTAACCAACATGTCGCGGTTTATGAGGATTTATAATCCGGGTACAGCTGGCATCTCCTGGAAACTTCCATTCCATGTGCGCCGTCCAAATGTTTCCCCCTTACCAAAGTAACTGCAGTTAGTTCTGCTCAAGTTCCAATTCCAGAAAAAAAAATTCTCTGTTTTCCAGAACGAGGACTGGAGCGGAACTAACTGCAGTTACTTTGGACGGCGCACATGGAATGAAAGTTTCCAGGTGATACCAGCTGTACCCGGATTATAGCGACTGTGGTGGCCGGGAAGACGGAACGGAGGTTGCCGGGTAATGACTGCTGTATGCTGATGATGGGGACTGTGGTGGCCGGGGGCTGTGTCTGGGAAGCAGGCGGGTGCCTGCTCCCTGGATATCCGGATGGAATAATGTGCATCTGGTCCCCCTTCAGGTACCACATTTCTGGGAGCATCAGCACTCTTTTGTGCCTTTTGAATTCCAAATAATAAGATATGTTTTATGAGCTCTCAGGAAATCAATACAGCACAGCCTTGTGTGGTGTAATAAGCGGGATCTCTGCTTTATTATCACACAGCTCAAGTTTAAGGTGTGTGAGAATCTAATATATAAAGCTGAATGTGTGTATGTGTGTGTGTGTGTGTGTATATGTCTGGGATTGGCATCCGCACCGTCGCAGCTACAGCCACAAAAGTTTGCAGACTCACACGTCTGGACCCCGAGAGTGTCATAGGCTATGTTTTGAGGGGAAATTTTAACCCCGCGCTTTACAGTTATTCACCAAAAAACCTGCCTCCATTCAAGCAAATGTAGCTGGGAGCCACAGTGCAGCCAGAACTTCAGAAGAATGTGCAGCCACGCCCTTATATGGATTGTTGGGGTGTCACAATGCAGCCAGGGAAAGAGGCAGACACAGACAGACAAAGAGACAGACACAGACAGGGTAAGAAACAGACATAGACAGGGTAAGAGACAGACACAAAGAGACAGACTGACAGGGAAAGAGACAGACAGGGAAAGAGAGGGAAAGAGACAGACAGGTAAAGAGACAGAAACTGACAAAGACAGACACAGAGAAACAGACAGGTAAAGAGACAGACAGGGAAAGAGATTGAGACAGACGGAGAAAGAGACAGAGACAATCAGAGACAGACAGGGAAAGAGATAGAGAGAGAGATATATACAGAGGGGGAGACAGACATAATTACATTTCTATCTATTTGTTTTGTGGTGTTTGTGTGCAGAATACATTTTTGTTAATACATTCTATTTTGTTAACAGCAGTTATTAACCCGGGCGAAGCCGGGCAGTACAGCTAGTACATTATATATATACTAGAAGGTGGCCCGATTCTACGCATCGGGTATTCTAGAATTTACGTATTGTGTAGTTCATGTATGATTTTTGTTATATATATATATATATATAGATGTTGTTGTGTGTAGTTAACAAGTGTTTGTGTAGGGCACTGTACATGTTCTGGGTGTTGTCTGGGTGTGACGGGGGGTGAGAGTGGTGTTGTATGTGTGTTGCGTTGTTTGTGGAGCGCTGTGTGTCTGTAGCGTTGTGTGTGTGTGTTGCACGGTTTGTGTGTGTGTGGGGTGTGTGTGTTTTGGTGGGAGGTATGTTTTGTGCAATGTGTGTGTTGTGCGGTATGTGCGTATATTTGTGTGTGCCGCGGTGTTTGTGTGTTGGGTGTTGTGTGTGTGTGCAGTGTTGTCTGTGTGTGTGGGTGTCTGTGTAGGGCAGTTGTTTGTGGTTTCCAGTGTGTGTGGTGTGTTGTGCAGTGCGCGCGTGTGTGTGTGTGTGTGTTGGGGGGAGGTGTGCACTTCCCATCGTGCTCCAACCCCCATGCAGCGCACTCCCCATCGTGCTCCATCCCCTATGCTGCGCACCCCCATCGTGCTCCATCCGCCATGCTGCGCACTCCCAAACGTGCTCCATCCGCCATGCTGCGCACTCCCAAACGTGCTCCATCCGGCATGCTGCACACTCCCAAACGTGCTCCATCCGCCATGCTGCGCACTCCCAAACGTGCTCCATCCCCCATGCTGCGCACCCCCCATCGTGCTCCATCCCCCATGCTGCACCAGCATCAGCCTCTCTACCCGCAGCATCAGCCTCTCTCCTCCCAGCATCAGCCTTTTCTGTCCCCAGCATCAGCCTCTCTCCTCCCAGCATCAGCCTCTCTCCTCCCAGCATCAGCCTACCCCAGCCTCAGCCTCCCCCAGCATCAGCCTCTCTCCTCCCAGCATCAGCCTCTCTCCTCCCAGCATCAGCCTTTTCTGTCCCCAGCATCAGCCTCTCTCCTCCCAGGCTACCCCAGCCTCAGCCTCCCCCAGCATCAGCCTCTCTCCTCCCAGCATCAGCCTCTCTCCTCCCAGCCTCAGCCTCCCCCAGCCTCAGCCTCTCTCCTCCCAGCATCAGCCTCTCTCTTCCCAGCATCAGCCTCTCTCCTCCCAGCCTACCCCAGCCTCAGCCTCCCCCAGCATCAGCCTCTCTTCTCCCAGCATCAGCCTCTCTCCTCCCAGCCTACCCCAGCCTCAGCCTACCCCAGCCTCAGCCTCCCCCAGCCTCAGCCTCCCCCAGCATCAGCCTCTCTCCTCCCAGCCTACCCCAGCCTCAGCCTTCGCCAGCATCAGCCTCTCTTCTCTCAGCCTCCCCATCCCAGCCTTCCCCAGGATCAGCCTCTCTCCTCCCAGCCTCCTCCAGCACGCCGTGCTCCTCTGCCGACACTCCCAGATCCGATCGCATACACTCACACACACACACACACTCACACACACCCGATCGCATACACTCACACACACCCGATCGCATACACTCACACACACACATTGACGATATTGCACATACGCGCTCACACTCCCAACATCCGGAGATACCACATGCTTCTGGTCATGTGATCCTCCGGCAGGTCCCGGAAGCTCACAGCACAGTATCGCCGCCGAGAAGCAAGCGATATCCCAGGATGTTGTGAGTGTGTGGATGCGATGTGATGTGTGTGTGAGGTGTGTGTGAGAGTGAGTGTGATCTGATGTGTGTGTGTGTGTGCTGTTATGTGTGTGCTGTTATGTGCGTGCGTGTGTGTATGTTCCGCCGCTGCAGGACCTTGATGCGCTGGTAACTATGCTACCATGGTTACCAGCGTATCCCGTCCCCCGCTCGCATGGGAGCCCACACCAGCATACGCCGGCCAGCCCCAGGAATGCGAGGGTATGTGTCGGCTGAGTTTGCGGCGTACGCTGATGTGGGCTCCCGGGGGTACAGTACTCACCTGGGAGTCGTGGCTCCGTGACCACTGACCGTGTCCATTCGGGGAATGCGTGGGGGGGGCGGGGCCAGAGCTAGCGTGCATTGCGTGAGGGGGGCGGGGCGTGGCCGAGTTGCCAATGCCCAAATTAGCTGGATCAAGCGTAGACAGTAAAGACTAACTTTAAAAATTTAACTTTTAATATATATGCGGATAAAAATGAGCAAGGCTCATAGGTTAGAAACACAGGTGGCACAGATCCACCCAAGATAAAAATGGGCTGCAGGTGGAGGACCCAAAGCAGTAGGCCTCAGTAAGGTACCACAATTACGGATTCCAAACCTACAGTATAATGGTCCTACCTGAAGCAAGGACACACGAATAAGCAAGACAAAGCCCCATCAGCAGGGGAAAAAATATCTATGTGTATCCTAAAGAAAACCTCCTAGACCATTATGAACCGTATATTTCATAAATCCCACACCGAGTGGGAACGGTCTTACCAGGTCCGGAGATTACACGGGCATTAAGGACAGGTTATAGGTTCAGGCAGGGGGCTGTTTCAACAGCATATCCAGATCCCTCAAGGAACCTCAACCCAATCAGGCATGTAGTCGCAGTACCCACTCCCAACGTTTCAAAGGCAGATCATCAGGGGAGTTCCAGTGGGGAAATGCAGTCAGCCGGTATCTTCAGCTGCGCGGCATTTATGAATTTTTGGTCCGATCTATACGCCACGATGCGTGATTTGGGCATCTTTTGATCGTCATCCGGTGAAGATACCGGCTGACTGCATTTCCCCACTGGAACTCCCCTGATGATCTGCCTTTGAAACGTTGGGAGTGGGTACTGCGACTACATGCCTGATTGGGTTGAGGTTCCTTGAGGGATCTGGATATGCTGTTGAAACAGCCCCCTGCCTGAACCTATAACCTGTCCTTAATGCCCGTGTAATCTCCGGACCTGGTAAGACCGTTCCCACTCGGTGTGGGATTTATGAAATATACGGTTCATAATGGTCTAGGAGGTTTTCTTTAGGATACACATAGATATTTTTTCCCCTGCTGATGGGGCTTTGTCTTGCTTATTCGTGTGTCCTTGCTTCAGGTACGAGTTGCCAATGCCTGCAGGGTGCGGGGGCGAGCAGCCAATCCGTGCGGGGGGCGGAGCCATGGCGAGCCCAGCGGCCAATCAGCTTTGTGTCACCGTAAGGACACAATTTTGGAGCAAGACAGACAGACAGACAGAATAAGGCAATTATATATATAGATAATGTAAAAATTCAAATCACCCCCCTTAGCCCCATTGAGATAACAATAAAAACCCACGTCTTTGGTATCACCGCTTTCAGAAATGTCCGATCTATCAAAATATAAAATCAATTAATCTGATTGGTACACGGTAATGAGAAAAAAAATTCCAAACGACAAAATTACGCTTTTTGGTGCATTAAAATGCAATAACAGGCGATCAAAACATCGCATTTACCCAAAAATTGTATAATTAAAAACGTCAGCTCAAGATGCAAAAAATAAGCCATCACTGTGCACCAGATACCAAAAAATGAGAATATTACAGGTCTCGAAAATGGCGAAAAAAGCGCAATTCTTTTTTTTTTTTTTTTTTACAAAATTCTGAATTTTTTTCACCCTTTAGGTAAAAGTAAAACTCTACACGTTTGGTGTCTGCGAACTCGTACCGACCTGAGGAATCAGAATACCGGGTCAGTTTCACCATACAGTGAACACGGTGAATACCCCAAAACTATCCTGCAATTGCACTTTTTTTGCACTTTCCCCGCACTTGGCCTTTTTTTTTCCCTTTTCCAGTACAATATGGGGCAGAATGAATGGAGTCACTCAGAAGTACAACTCGTCCCACAAAAAAGAAGCCCTGATGTGGTTTTATTGACGGAAAAACAAAAAAGTTATAGCTCTGGGAAAAAGGGGAGGAAAAATGAAAAACTGAAAATCGCCCGGAAGTGACGGGGTTAAATGATGTCACAGAGAACGGGAACTTCCCACCAAAAAATGCCGCTGATAGAAGAGGGTGAAGAGAAATCATCGATGGCGGCACAGACACCGTAGAGTGCGGACCACTGAGCCACCGTACAGTGCTATTCCCCGAGCAGCTGGACAGTGCTGACCACTGAGCCACCATACAATGCTAACCACTCAGCCATCATACAGTACTGACCCATTGTACAGTGCTAGCCACTGAGCCACCATACAGTGCTAACCACTGAACCAGCATACAGTGCTAACCACTGAGCCACCGTACAGTGCTAACCACTAAGCCACCATGCAGTGCTAACCACTGAGCCACCGTGCAGTGCTAACCACTGAGCCACCGTGCAGTGCTAACCACTGAGCCACCGTGCAGTGCTAACCACTGAGCCACTGTACAGTGCTAACCACTGAGCCACCGTACAGTGCTAACCACTGAGCCACCATACAGTGTTAACCATTGAGCCACCATACAGTGCTAACCCATTGTACAGTTCTGACCACTGAGCCACCGTACAGTGCTAACCACTGAGCCACCGCACAGTGCTAACCACTGAGGCACCATACAGTGCTAACCACTGAGCCACCATACAGTGCTAACCACTGAGCCACCGTGCAGTGCTAACCACTGAGCCACCGTGCAGTGCTAACCACTGAGCCACCATACAGTGCTAACCACTGAGCCACCATACAGTGCTAACCACTGAGCCACCATACAGTGCTAACCATTGAGCCACCATACAGTGCTAACCCATTGTACAGTGCTGACCACTGAGCCACCGTACAGTGCTAACCACTGAGCCACCGTACAGTGCTAACCACTGAGCCACCGTACAGTGCTAACCACTGAGCCCCTTGCTGCATATCACTTGACATGCAATGTAAATGCCGCACCCAAGTTATTTTTAATTAATTATATTTAGAAATGTTTATTTTTTATCAGTCTTATATTCACATAAAAATATGAGGAATGATTTCCTGTGACAGGTTCTCCAGGTATAAAGAGATAATATTGTCATGTAGAGAGGATCAGCCTGGAACACTGCTGATGTCATCACGAGTAGAGGCTGGGGTGATGTCATCACGAGTAGAGGCTGGGGGTGATGTCATCACGAGTAGAGGCTGGGGGTGATGTCATCACGAGTAGAGGCTGGGGGTGATGTCATCACGAGTAGAGGCTGGGGTGATGTCATCACGAGTAGAGGCTGGGGTGATGTCATCACACTGCTCAGTAGAGGCTGGTGGTCTCCTGATGCCGCTCACTGGAGGGGCCGGTGTCTTTACTTAGACCGTCCTTAGGCTCCGCTCATTGTAGGCTGGACGGGAGTCTCTGGAGGTGCGCGATGGGCAATAAGGAGAGAACAATAAACAGAGAGAAGGATGCGGAGACCCCGAGAGAGTCCACCAGGAGCCCCGAGACCGCGCTGAAGACCACTTTCCCCAGAACCTCCAGAGATGACAGAAGACTGTAGTGACTGGCCTGCGGGGAGAAGATCATCAGCAAAGGGGGTATTTACATACTGTCACCCCCATACACAGAGGCACAGGAGGGTAACTCCTGGAAGGGATCCCTGTCTCTCATGTCATCCCCTGTATGGGATCCTGATCTCTCCTGTCCTCCCCTGTATGGGATCCCAATCTCTCATGTCCTCCCCTGTATGAGATCCCAATCTCTCATGTCCTCCTATGTATGGGATCCCTGTCTCTCATGTCCTCCTATGTATGGGATCCTGATCTCTCATGTCCTCCCCTGTATGAGATCCCAATCTCTCATGTCCTCCTATGTATGGGATCCCTGTCTCTCATGTCCTCCTATGTATGGGATCCTGATCTCTCATGTCCTCCCCTGTATGAGATCCCAATCTCTCATGTCCTCCTATGTATGGGATCCCTGTCTCTCATGTCCTCCTATGTATGGGATCCTGATCTCTCCTGTCCTCCCCTGTATGGGATCCCAATCTCTCATGTCCTCCCCTGTATGAGATCCCAATCTCTCATGTCCTCTCCTGTATGGGATCCTGATCTCTCATGTCCTCCCCTGTATGGGATCCCAATCTCTCATGTCCTCTCCTGTATGGGATCTTGATCTCTCATGTCCTCCCCTGTATGGGATCCTGATCTCTCATGTCCTCCCCTGTATGGGATCCCGATCTCTCATGTCCTCCCCTGTATGGGATCCCAATCTCTCATGTCCTCCTATGTATGGGATCCCAATCTCTCATGTCCTCTCCTGTATGGGATCTTGATCTCTCATGTCCTCCCCTGTATGGGATCCTGATCTCTCATGTCCTCCCCTGTATGGGATCCCGATCTCTCATGTCCTCCCCTGTATGGGATCCCAATCTCTCATGTCCTCCTATGTATGGGATCCCAATCTCTCATGTCCTCCCCTGTATGGGATCCCGATCTCTCATGTCCTCCCCTGTATGGGATCCCAATCTCTCATGTCCTCCTATGTATGGGATCCCAATCTCTCATGTCCTCCCCTGTATGGGATCCCAATCTCTCATGTCCTCCCCTGTATGAGATCCCAATCTCTCATGTCCTCCCCTGTATGGGAATTTGATGTCTCATGTCCTGCCCTGTATGGGATCTTGATGTCTCATGTCCTGCCCTGTATGGGATCCTGATCTCTCATGTCCTCCCCTGTATGGGATCCTGATCTCTCATGTCCTCTCCTGTATGGGATCCTGATCTCTCATGTCCTCCCCTGTATGGGATCCCAATCTCTCATGTCCTCCCCTGTATGGGATCTTGATGTCTCATGTCCTGCCCTGTATGGGATCTTGATCTCTCATGTCCTCCCCTGTATGGGATCCTGATCTCTCATGTCCTCCCCTGTATGGGATCCCGATCTCTCATGTCCTCCCCTGTATGGGATCCCAATCTCTCATGTCATCCTATGTATGGGATCCCAATCTCTCATGTCCTCCCCTGTATGGGATCCCAATCTCTCATGTCCTCCTATGTATGGGATCCCTGTCTCTCATGTCCTCCTATGTATGGGATCCTGATCTCTCCTGTCCTCCCCTGTATGGGATCCCAATCTCTCATGTCCTCCCCTGTATGAGATCCCAATCTCTCATGTCCTCCTATGTATGGGATCCCTGTCTCTCATGTCCTCCTATGTATGGGATCCTGATCTCTCCTGTCCTCCCCTGTATGGGATCCCTGTCTCTCATGTCATCCCCTGTATGAGATCCCAATCTCTCATGTCCTCTCCTGTATGGGATCTTGATCTCTCATGTCCTCCCCTGTATGGGATCCTGATCTCTCATGTCCTCCCCTGTATGGGATCCCGATCTCTCATGTCCTCCCCTGTATGGGATCCCAATCTCTCATGTCCTCCTATGTATGGGATCCCAATCTCTCATGTCCTCTCCTGTATGGGATCTTGATCTCTCATGTCCTCCCCTGTATGGGATCCTGATCTCTCATGTCCTCTCCTGTATGGGATCTTGATCTCTCATGTCCTCCCCTGTATGAGATCCCAATCTCTCATGTCCTCCCCTGTATGGGATCCCGATCTCTCATGTCCTCCCCTGTATGGGATCCCAATCTCTCATGTCCTCCTATGTATGGGATCCCAATCTCTCATGTCCTCCCCTGTATGGGATCCCGATCTCTCATGTCCTCCCCTGTATGGGATCCCAATCTCTCATGTCCTCCTATGTATGGGATCCCAATCTCTCATGTCCTCCCCTGTATGGGATCCCAATCTCTCATGTCCTCCCCTGTATGAGATCCCAATCTCTCATGTCCTCCCCTGTATGGGAATTTGATGTCTCATGTCCTGCCCTGTATGGGATCTTGATGTCTCATGTCCTGCCCTGTATGGGATCCTGATCTCTCATGTCCTCCCCTGTATGGGATCCTGATCTCTCATGTCCTCTCCTGTATGGGATCCTGATCTCTCATGTCCTCCCCTGTATGGGATCCCAATCTCTCATGTCCTCCCCTGTATGGGATCTTGATGTCTCATGTCCTGCCCTGTATGGGATCCTGATCTCTCATGTCCTCCCCTGTATGGGATCCTGATCTCTCATGTCCTCTCCTGTATGGGATCCTGATCTCTCATGTCCTCCCCTGTATGGGATCCCAATCTCTCATGTCCTCCCCTGTATGGGATCTTGATGTCTCATGTCCTGCCCTGTATGGGATCTTGATGTCTCATGTCCTCCCCTGTATGGGATCCTGATCTCTCATGTCCTCTCCTGTATGGGATCCTGATCTCTCATGTCCTGCCCTGTATGGGATCTTGATGTCTCATGTCCTCCCCTGTATGGGATCTTGATCCCGGATGTCCGCTCTCTTATAGATTGGTACCTGTACTTTCTTGTGCGCTCGCCGTGTGCAGTGCATCATTAGGGTGAAGGTTGCAGTAGTAATCACACCCGCCAGGAAATTCTGCAGCATCAGAGTGAGGAGCAGAAGAGCTGCGGAACCGAAATATGACACCGAGTCAGCAAATTACAGGGCAGAATGAGCGCGGTCACCACTAAAGCGGCGTATACCCGTATACAGGTGATCACTATAGAGCCTGACTATACTGTTGTACTGACATATAATCACTACTGGAGCCTGATCACACACTCTGTGTGTAACGACTCTATATAATATATAGGAATAGATCCCTCTGTGTGTAATGACTCTATATAATATATAGGAATAGATCCTTCTGTGTGTAATGACTCTATATAATATATAGGAATAGATCCCTGTGTGTAACGACTCTATATAATATATAGGAATAGATCCCTCTGTGTGTAATGACTCTATATAATATATAGGAATAGATCCCTCTTTGTGTAATGACTCTATATAATATATAGGAATAGATCCCTCTGTATGTAATGACTCTATATAATATATAGGAATAGATCCCCCTGTGTGTAATGACTATATATAATATATATGAATAGATCCCTCTGTGTGTAACGACTCTATATAATATATAGAAATAGATCCCCATGTGTAATGCCTATATATAATATATAGGAATAGATCCCTCTGTGTGTAACGACTCTATGTAATATATAGGAATAGATCCCTCTGTGTGTAATAACTCTATATAATATATAAAAACACATGAAATAGATCCTTATGTGGGTAATGACTCTATATAATATATAGGAATAGACCACTCTGTGTGTAATGACTCTATATAATATATAGGAATAGACCACTCTGTGTGTAATGACTCTATATAATATATAGGAATAGATCCCTCTGTGTGTAATGACTCTATATAATATATAGGAATAGACCACTCTGTGTGTAATGACTATATAATATATAGGAATAGATCTCTCTGTGTGTAATGACTCTATATAATATATAGGAATAGATCCCCCTGTGTGTAATGACTATATATAATATATATGAATAGATCCCTCTGTGTGTAACGACTCTATATAATATATAGAAATAGATCCTCTGTGTGTAACGACTCTATATAATATATAGGAATAGATCCCTGTGTGTAATGACTCTAAATAATATATAGGAATAGATCTCTCTGTGTGTAATGACTCTATATAATATATAGGAATAGATCCCTCTGTGCGTAATGACTCTATATAATATATAGGAAGAGATCCCTCTGTGTGTAATGACTCTATATAATATATAGGAAGAGATCCCTCTGTGTGTAATGACTCTATATAATATATAGGAAGAGATCCCTCTGTGTGTAATGACTATATAATATATATATATATATATATATATATATATATATATATATATATATATATATATATATATATATGTGTGTGTGTTTCCCTTTTTGTATTGAATTACTGAAATAAATAAACTTTTTGATGATTTTCTAATCTATTGAGATGCATGGTGTATGGTGGTGGTCAGACACATTTGCCGGCCGCTCCTTGGTGGCAGTGAGGCCTTGGAGGCCGGATCCTGGGCGCCCTGTGATTACTATCTAAGGCAGGAGCAGGGCGGGGGTGATGATGGTGGATCATGTGCGAGTGATCAGTAAGGCTATGTTCACACTAGAAAAATGATTTTTCTTAAGAAATTTCTTAAGAAATTTCTTAAGAGTGCACCTGTGTTAAAAAACGCACCAAAAACGCACCTGCGTTTTTGCCGCGTTTTCGGTGCGTTTTTGGTGCGTTTTCGGTCCGTTTTTGGTGCGTTTTTACCGCTGGCTGCTCCCTGCGTTATTGTGCCAATTATCTATGGCAAAAAACGCAGTTAGCTGCAGAAAAGAAGTGACATGCTCATTCTTTTTCTTAAGAAAATCTACTGAAAGAATTTTCTTAAGAAAAAAACGCAGTGTGTGCACAGCTAATTTTTTTTGCCATAGGTTTTGCTGGGGAATGTCTGCAGAAAGGTTACAAGAATTTCTCAAGAAATTTCTGCAGCAAAAACGGACCCAAAACGGACCCAAAACGCAGGTAAAAAACGCAGTGTGTGAACATAGCCTAACAATGGGGACTCTCATCACTCATGGGGGGGGGGGGATTTGGGGACACTTGTTTGTGGCTGAACCTGTCACCCCCTCACCTTTTACAACACTGGTGTCTTCACCCAGGGAAGCGAGGAGTAAAGTCTGAAGCAGCAGACAGGAGACCCGAAGTGTGAACAGCGTCCTGAGCAGCGGGTGCAGGGCCCTGAGAATGAGGAGGGAAACCATAAAGAAACGCAGCCTGCTCCCCCTGACACAGCCCGCCCACCCCCTTGACACAGCCCGCTCCCCCCTGACACAGCCCGCTCCCCCCCCAACAACACAGCCCGCTCCCCCCGACAACACAGCCCGCTCCCTCCCGACAACACAGCCCGCTCCCCCCGACAACACAGCCCGCTCCCCCCAACACAGCCCGCTCCCCCCCCGACAACACAGCCCGCTCCCCCCGACAACACAGCCCGCTCCACCCCCGACACAGCCCGCTCCACCCCCGACACAGCCTGCTCCACCCCCGACACAGCCCGCTCCCCCCTGACACAGTTCGCTCCCCCGACACAGCCCGCTCCACCCCCGACACAGCCCGCTCCACCCCCGACACAGTCCGCTCCACACCCGACACAGTCCGCTCCCCCCGACACAACCCGCTCCCCCCGACACAGCCCGCTCCCTCGACACAGTCCGCTCTCCCCGACACAGAACGCTCCCCCCGACACAGACCGCTCACCCCATCACAGACCGCTGCCTCCGACACAGACCGCTCCCCCCGACACAGACCGCTCACCCCATCACAAACCGCTCCACCCCCGACACAGACCGCTCCACCCGGCATTGTCCAGTGCACCCATTCTGTCAGTCCTCCACCTGTGTGCATATGTGCATGATATTGCTCTGCTGGTGGTGTTCTCAGACACCATAATTATATGGTTGAATTATTATCTTTTACTCTTTTGATCTTGAGCTCCGGCTTGTATTGTACTGCTGCCACCTCCAGAGCTGGAATCACAATCCTTATCAATGCCGAGCAGCAGAGAGGGGCCAGTGTGTGATGGCGGACAAATAGTGGACCCCTGTGTATCAGCCGTACACCGGTAATGGTGATGGCGGGAGCTCTCAGCCACTCACCTGCCCTTCCTCAGGATTGCACCACCGCCAGCAGATCCAGCAATGGAAAACCCCAAGGAGAAGATCCCGGTCCAAAGACCCAACTCCGCCGGAGAAGTCCCTCGATCCAGCAGTAGAAGGGGCACCATCGAGAGCGAGCCCTGCTCTCCTGCAAGAGCACAACTCCCATCAAGTAACCCGTGACACCACTGCAACGTCCATCATGTATCCTGTGACGGGGCCAGATGTTATACACCGGGGGCGAGGGGGTCGGATGTTGTACTCTGGTGGGCCAGGATTGGATATTGGACTCTGGGGAAGACAAGGTCGAATGTTGATCTATGGGGTAGAGGGGGACAGGGCTTTACTCCAAGCGGGGTCGGATGTTGTACTTTGGGGGATGGGGGGGGGACAGGGGATACAGGATTGGATGCTGTACTCCAGGGAAGACAGGGTCGGATGTTGTACTCCGGTGGGGGACAGGGTGGGATGTTGTACTCCGGTGGGGGACAGGGTGGGATGTTGTACTCCGGTGGGGGACAGGGTGGGATGTTGTACTCCGGTGGGGGACAGGGTGGGATGTTGTACTCCGGTGGGGGACAGGGTGGGATGTTGTACTCCGGTGGGGGACAGGGTGGGATGTTGTACTCCGGTGGGGGATAGGGTCGCATGTTGTACTCCGGTGGGGGACAGGGTGGGATGTTGTACTCCGGTGGGGGACAGGGTGGGATGTTGTACTCCGGTGGGGGACAGGGTGGGATGTTGTACTCCGGTGGGGGACAGGGTGGGATGTTGTACTCCGGTGGGGGATAGGGTCGCATGTTGTACTCCGGTGGGGGACAGGGTGGGATGTTGTACTCCGGTGGGGGACAGGGTGGGATGTTGTACTCCGGTGGGGGACAGGGTGGGATGTTGTACTCCGGTGGGGGATAGGGTCGCATGTTGTACTCCGGTGGGGGACAGGGTGGGATGTTGTACTCCGGTGGGGGACAGGGTGGGATGTTGTACTCCGGTGGGGGACAGGGTGGGATGTTGTACTCCGGTGGGGGACAGGGTGGGATGTTGTACTCCGGTGGGGGACAGGGTGGGATGTTGTACTCCGGTGGGGGACAGGGTGGGATGTTGTACTCCGGTGGGGGACAGGGTGGGATGTTGTACTCCGGTGGGGGATAGGGTCGCATGTTGTACTCCGGGGAAGACAGGGTCGGATGTTGTACTCCGGTGGGGGACAGGGTGGGATGTTGATGTCTGGGGGAGACTGGCATTATACAACAGGGCGACATGGGGTCAGATGTTATACGTTGGGGGCGAGTGGATTGGATGTTGTACTCCGGGGAAGACAGGGTCGGATGTTGTACTCCGGTGGGGGACAGGGTGGGATGTTGTACTCCGGTGGGGGACAGGGTGGGATGTTGATGTCCGGGGGAGACTGGCATTATACAACAGGGCGACATGGGGTCAGATTTTATAGGTTTGGGGGCAATGAAACTGAAATAGAAACCAGTCACCCAATACTTTTCTTATCAACGTAAGCTCCCTGTGTAGATGGACTCACCCAGCTTGTAGATCAGCACGTAGACCATGGTCCACATCGTCCCCGGAGTTCTGGAGACCCTATGAATAATCTCCATCAGTCTCGGTTTAGACGATTTCTTCTGCTTTCCTTGAAGTCTGGACTCTTCCCCTTTAAGGGTTGTGGACCATCGAGCGCACAGCACCGCCATGAGGTAGGCCCCCGAGAGAAGCATGAAGACCCCTCTCCAGCCCAGGCTATGGAGCAAGGTGAGAGCGCCCCCTCCTGCCAGCACCGAGCCCAGCTTGTAGGCCACAACTTGGATGGAGTTACCCAGTCCCAACTGGTCCTGGTCCAGCACAGCTACCGTCACCGCATCCAATGCCACGTCCTGCATGGAGGACAGTACATGCATGACAAAGAGCAGCCAGGCCAGAGGGGTGAACGCACCCTGGAGGGGCAACATCGAGCACAGGGCACAACAAAGGCACAGACCCCCGGTGCTCAGCACAAGCCACGTCTGACGATGCCACGCACCATCCACCAGAGGAGACCACAGGAACTTCAGAAGCCATGGCAGGTACAGGAACCTGGTCAGTCCTATGTGCGAAAGCGACAGTCCCTGAGTGCGGAGCAGAACCGGGAGCAGACCGGACTGAAGACCATAAGGAAAGCCCTGAACCAGGTACAGTACAGCCAGCGGAAGGTATGGACCGGACATGATGTACGGACCGGACGCTGTGTATGAACCGGACGTGGTATGTAGAGCTCCGCATGGACCGGACGCTGTGTATGGACCGGACATGATATGTAGCGCTCCGCATGGACCGGACGTGGTATAGTGGAGATGTCACCAATACAGTGAAGGGGTGGTAGACATATAACGATGATTATGGGATGGCACGACACATCATGGACTCCTTCTATAATGTCACATTTTGTGGATTACTGGAGACCTGGAGAAAAAGGACAGAAACCATCACTACAGAGTCCTGACATCTACAGTATGTACATGTGTACACAGCGTATACCACCCATATAGCGATATAAACGGTAAATAAACAGTATTACACACAGTGTATAATATACGGTATTACACAGAGTATAATATACGGTATTACACAGAGTATAATATACGGTATTACACACAGTGTATAATATACGGTATTACACAGAGTATAATATACGGTATTACACACAGTGTATAATATACGGTATTACACAGAGTATAATATACGGTATTACACAGAGTATAATATACGGTATTACACACAGTGTATAATATACGGTATTACACAGAGTATAATATACGGTATTACACACAGTGTATAATATACGGTATTACACAGAGTGTATAATATACGGTATTACACACAGGGTATAATATACGGTATTACACACAAGGTATAATATACGGTATTACACACAGGGTATAATATACGGTATTACACACAGGGTATAATATACGGTATTACACACAGTGTATAATATACAGTATTACACACAGTGTATAATATACGGTATTACACAAAGTGTAATATACGGTATTACACAAAGTATAATATACGGTATTACACACAGTGTATAATATACGGTGTTACACACAGTATATAATATACGGTATTACACACAGTGTATAATATACGGTATTACACAAAGTATAATATACGGTATTACACACAGTGTATAATATACGGTATTACACAAAGTATAATATACGGTATTACACACAGTGTATAATATACGATGTTACACACAGTATATAATATACGGTATTACACACAGTGTATAATATACTGTATTACACAGAGTATAATATACGGTATTACACACAGTATATAATATACAGTATTACACAGTGTATAATATACGGTATTACACATAGTATATAATATACGGTATTACACACAGTGTATAATATACGGTATTACACACAGTGTATACCGTAGTATAGTATATATCAGTATAGTATATATCAGTATAGTATATATCAGTTAACTATCCTGATATAAATTGGGGAACAGAAACTTGCAGTTCCAGCAAAGGAAATAGATTTTTGATAACAATGAAAGATAATTACCTTTCACAAATGGTACAGGACCCCACAAGAGGGGGAGCACTACTAGACCTTGTACTAACCAATAGGCCAGACCGCATATCAAATATACAAGTTGGGGGTTACTTGGGGAATAATGATCACAAAATAATAAGTTTTCATGTATTCTTTAGTAAGATGTCTAGTAGAGGGGCTACAAGGACACTAAACTTCAGGAAAGCAAATTTTAAACGGTTGAGAGATGATCTTAGTGCAATAAACTGGGATGATGTACTAAGTAATAAAAGTACACAAAGCAAATGGGAGACTTTTATGAGCATCCTGAATAGGGCTTGTGCAGAAAATATACCCTATGGGAACAAACATGCTAGAAATAGGAGGAAACCCCTATGGCTAAATAGAGCTGTAAGGGAAGCAATAAAAGAAAAACAGAAAGCCTTAAAAGAATTAAAGAGGGTAGGTAGTGATGAGGCATTATATAATTATAGAAAAGTAAATAAAATATGTAAAAAGCAAATTAAGTTAGCTAAGTTTGAGACAGAGAGACTCATTGCGAGAGAAAGTAAAAATAATCCTAAAATATTCTTTAACTACATAAACAGTAAAAAACTGAAAAGCGATAGTGTTGGCCCCCTTAAAAATAGTCTTGGTGAAATGGTGGAAGGGGATGAGGGTAAAGCCAACCTGCTGAATGACTTTTTTTCTAGGGTTTTTATACAAGAAAATGCCATGGCAGATGACATGACCAGTGATACCATAAATTCACCCTTGAATATTACCTGCTTAACCCAGCAGGAAGTACGCCGCCGCCTCGAAATCACTAAGGGTGACAAATCTCCGGGCCCGGATGGCATACACCCCAGAGTACTACAGGAATTGAGTTCTGTGATAGATAGACCATTATTTTTAATCTTCTCAGATTCCTTAATAACAGGGTCGGTACCGCAGGACTGGCGCATAGCAAATGTGGTGCCAATATTCAAAAAGGGGACAAAAACTGAGCCGGGAAATTATAGGCCGGTAAGTTTAACCTCTACGGTTGGTAAAATCCTTGAGGGTTTCTTGAGAGATGCTATACTGGAGTATCTCAAGAAAAATAACCTTATGACAGAGATCAACATGGGTTTATGAGGGATCGATCCTGTCAAACTAATTTGATCAGCTTCTATGAAGAGGTAAGTTCAAGCCTGGACCAGGGAAATGCAGTGGATGTTGTGTATATGGACTTTTCAAAAGCTTTTGATACGGTGCCACACAAAAGGTTGGTACATAAAATGAGAATAATGGGGATAGGGGAAAATATGTGTAACTGTGTTAAAAACTGGCTCAGTGATAGGAAACAAAGGGTGGTTATTAATGGTACGTACTCGGACTGGGTCTCAGTTCATAGTGGGGTACCACAGGGGTCAGTATTGGGCCCGCTTCTTTTCAACATATTTATAAATGACCTTGTTGGGGGCATGCGGAGTAGAATTTCAATATTTGCAGATGATACTAAACTCTGCAGGGTAATCAATACAGAGGAGGATAATTTTATATTTCAGGGAGATTTATGTAAATTGGAGGATTGGGCTGAGAAGTGGCAATTGAAGTTTAATGTAGATAAATGTAAGGTCATGCACTTGGGTAGAGGAAATAACATTTATGATTATGTACTTAATTGTAGAACACTGGGTAAAACAGACACAGAAAAAGACTTGGGTGTATGGGTGGATGGTAAACTTCACTTTAGTGGCCAGTGTCAGGCAGCTGCTGCCAGGGCTAATAAAATAATGGGATGTATTAAAAGAGGTAGAAGTGTTCATGAAAAAAATATAGTTCTGCCTCTGTACAAGTCACTAGTGCGACCGCACTTATATACTGTGTACAATTCTGGTCACCGATATATAAGAAGGACATAGCTGAACTGGAGAGGGTGCAGAGAAGAGCCACCAAGATTATTAGAGGAATGGGTGGGCTGCAATACCAAGACAGGTTATTAAACTTGGGGTTATTTAGTTTGGAAAAACGAAGGCTTAGGGGGGATCTAATCACAATGTATAAATATATGAGGGGACAGTAGAGACCTTTCCAAAGATCTCTTTACACCTAGGCCTGCGACTGGAACACGGGGGCATCCGCTACGTCTTGAGGAAAGAAGGTTTAATCATAATCACAGACGAGGATTCTTTACTGTACGAGCAGTGAGACTATGGAGCTCTCTGCCGCATGGTGTTGTAATGAGTGATTCACTACTAACATTTAAGCAGCGCCTGGACGCCTTTCTTGAAAAATGTAATATTACCAGTTATGTATATTAGATTTTATGACAGGGTATTGATCCAGGGAACTAGTCTGATTGCCGGATGTAGAGTCAGGAAGGAAATTTTTCCCCATTGGAACTTGTTTGCCACATTGGGGGTTTTTTTTTGCCTTCCTCTGGATCAACATGTTAGGCTACGGGTTGAACTAGATGGACTTAGAGTCTCCCTTCAACCGTAAAAACTATGATACTATGATACTATGATAATATACGGTATTACACAGTGTATATTATACGGTATTACACAGTGTATATTATACGGTATTACACACACAGTATAATATACGGTATTACACACACAGTATAATATACGGCATTACACAGTGTATAATATACGGTATTACACATAGTATATAATATACGGTATTACACACAAAGTATATACGGTATTACACAGTGTATAATATACGATATTACACACAGTGTATAATATACGGTATTACACATAGTATATAATATACGGTATTACACACAAAGTATAATATACGGTATTACACAGTGTATAATATACGGTATTATACACAGTGTATAATATACGGTATTACACATAGTATATAATATACGGTATTACACAGTGTATAATATACGGTATTATACACAGTGTATAATATACGGTATTACACATAGTGTATAATATACGGTATTACACATAGTGTATAATATACGGTATTACACATAGTATATAATATACAGTATTACACACAGTGTATAATATACAGTGTTACACACTGTATATAATATACGCTATTACACACTGTATAATATACGGTATTACACACAGTATAATATACGCTATTACACACAGTGTATTATATACGCTATTACACACAGTGTATAATATACGGTTTTACACACAGTATAATATACTGTATTACACATAGTATATAATATACGCTATTACACACAGTGTATAATATATGCTATTACACACAGTGTATAATATACGGTTTTACACACAGTGTATAATATACTGTATTACACATAGTATATAATATACGGTATTACACACAGTGTATAATATACAGTGTTACACACAGTATATAATATACGGTATTACACACAGTGTATAATATACAGTGTTACACACAGTATATAATATACGGTATTACACACAGTGTATAATATACTGTATTACACATAGTATATAATATACGGTATTACACACAGTGTATAATATACAGTGTTACACACAGTATATAATATACGGTATTACACACAGTGTATAATATACTGTATTACACATAGTATATAATATACGGTATTACACACAGTGTATAATATACAGTGTTACACACAGTATATAATATACGGTATTACACACAGTGTATAATATACAGTGTTACACACAGTGTATAATATACGGTATTACACACAGTATAATATACTGTATTACACACACAGTATAATATACGGTATTACACACACAGTATAATATACGGTATTACACACACAGTATAATATACGGTATTACACACAGTGTATAATATACTGTATTACACATAGTATATAATATACGGTATTACACACAGTGTATAATATACAGTGTTACACACAGTATATAATATACGGTATTACACACAATGTATAATATACGCTATTACACACAGTGTATAATATACGGTATTACACACAGTATAATATACGCTATTACACACAGTGTATTATATACGCTATTACACACAGTATAATATACGGTATTACACACAGTGTATAATATATGCTATTACACACAGTGTATAATATACGCTATTACACACAGTGTATAATATACGCTATTACACACAGTGTATAATATACGGTATTACACATAGTATATAATATACGGTATTACACACAGTGTATAATATACAGTGTTACATGCAGTATATAATATACGGTATTACACACAGTGTATATTATACGGTATTACACACAATGTATAATATACGCTATTACACACAGTGTATAATATACAGTATAACACACAGTATAATATACGCTATTACACACAGTGTATTATATACGCTATTACACAGTATAATATACGGTATTACACACAGTGTATAATATACGGTATTACACACAGTGTATAATATACGGTATTACACACAGTGTATAATATACGGTATTACACACAGTGTATAATATACGGTATTACACACAGTGTATAATATACGGTATTACACAGTGTATAATATACGGTATTACACACAGTGTATAATATACGGTATTACACACAGTGTATAATATACGGTATTACACACAGTGTATAATATACGGTATTACACACAGTGTATAATATACGGTATTACACACAGTGTATAATATACGGTATTACACACAGTGTATAATATACGGTATTACACACAGTGTATAATATACGGTATTACACACAGTGTATAATATACGGTATTACACACAGTGTATAATATACGGTATTACACACAGTGTATAATATACGGTATTACACAGTGTATAATATACGGTTTTACACAGTATAATATACGGTATTACACACTGTGTATACAATACGGTGTTACACACAGTATATAATATACGGTATTACACACAGGGTATGATATATGGTATTACACACAGTGTATAATATACGTTATTACACACAGTGTATAATATACGGTTTTACACACACAGTATAATATACGGTATTACACACAGCGTATGATATATGGTATTACACACAGTGTATAATATACGGTATTACACACAGTATAATATACGCTATTACACACAGTGTATAATATATGCTATTACACACAGTGTATAATATACGCTATTGCATACACAGTATAATATACGCTATTACACACAGTGTATAATATACGTTATTCGATATTACACAAAGGGTACAATATACGTTATTACACACAGTGTATACTATACGGTTTTACACACACAGTATAATATACAGTATTACACATAGTATATAATATACGGTATCACACACTGTATAGCCGCACAGTATAATTGTGTAATCTACAGTTAGGACTTACTTGTGCTCGTTCTCCTGGAGGCGGCCATGTTTGGAGGATCATGTGACTTGGGTTTGTTGGTCACATGGGGAAGTCTCCTCCTCCCCTCCCCCGCTGGCTGGCTGGTTGTTTATTAACCCTGCAGGTTGTGACACTGATCCTTTCTGTCCAGGATTCCCGAAATCATTTTTAGGAGAATGTGCAGAGAGGAGCACAAGGGTAACAATGGAGCTCCATATCTCCCCGTCCTCTACAGCCCTGAGCCTGAGAGGAGCTTCATCTTATAGAGACAATCATCCTGGCTTCTTATACACAAATGTGCATCTCAATACATTAGAATATCATTCTATTCCTATTCCTTTATATTATATAGAGTCATTACACACAGAGGGATCTATTCCTATATATTATATAGAGTCATTACACACAGAGCAATCTATTCCTATATATTATATAGCGTCATTACACACAGAGGGATCTATTCCTATATATTATATAGAGTCATTACACACAGAGGGATCTATTCCTATATATTATATAGAGTCATTACACACAGAGAGATCTATTCCTATATATTATATAAAGTCATTACACACAGAAGGATCTAATCCTATATATTATATAGAGTCACTACACACAGAAGGATCTAATCCTATATATTATATAGAGTCATTACACACAGAGGGATCTATTCCTATATATTATATAGAGTCATTACACACAGAGGGATCTATTCCTATATATTTTATAGAGTCATTACACACAGAAGGATCTAATTCTATATATTATATAGTCATTACACACAGAAGGATCTAATCCTATATATTATATAGAGTCATTACACACAGAGGGATCTATTCCTATATATTATATAGAGTCATTACACACAGAAGGATCTAATCCTATATATTATATAGAGTCGCTACACACAGAAGGATCTAATCCTATATATTATATAGAGTCATTACACACAGAGGGATCTATTCCTATATATTATATAGAGTCATTACACACAGAGGGATCTATTCCTATATATTATATAGCGTCATTACACACAGAGGGATCTATTCCTTTATATTATATAGAGTCATTACACACAGAGGGTTCTATTCCTATATATTATATAGAGTCATTACACACAAGGATCTATTCCTATATATTATATAGAGTCATTACACACAGAGGGATCTAATCCTATATATTATATAGAGTCATTACACACACAGGGATCTATTCCTATATATTATATAGAGTCATTACACACAGAGGGATCTATTCCTATATAATAGAGTCATTACACCCAGAAGGATCTAATCCTATATATTATATAGAGTCATTACACACAGAAGGATCTAATCCTATATATTATATAGAGTCATTACACACAGAGGGATCTATTCCTATATATTATATTGAGTCATTACACACAGAGGGATCTATTCCTATATATTATATAGAGTCATTACACACAGAGGGGTCTATTCCTATATATTACATAGTCATTACACACAGAGGGATCTATTCCTATATATTATATAGAGTCATTAAACACAGAGGGGTCTATTCCTATATATTATATAGAGTCATTACACACAGAGGGATCTATTCCTATATATTTTATAGAGTCATTACACCCAGAAGGATCTAATCCTATATATTATATAGAGTCATTACACACAGAAGGATCTAATCCTATATATTATATAGAGTCATTACAGACAGAGGGATCTATTCCTATATATTATATTGAGTCATTACACACAGAGCAATCTATTCCTATATATTATATAGCGTCATTACACACAGAGGGATCTATTCCTATATATTATATAGAGTCATTACACACAGAGGGATCTATTCCTATATATTATATAGAGTCATTACACACAGAGAGATCTATTCCTATATATTATATAAAGTCATTACACACAGAGCGATCTATTCCTATATATAATATAGAGTCATTACACACAGAGCGATCTATTCCTATATATTATATAGAGTCATTACACACAGAGGGATCTATTCCTATATATTATATAGAGTCATTACACACAGAGGGATCTATTCCTATATATTATATAGAGTCATTACACACAGAGGGATCTATTCCTATATATTATATAGAGTCATTAAACACAGGGGGATCTCTTCCTATATATTATATAGAGTCATTACACACAGAGGGATCTCTTCCTATATATTTTATAGAGTCATTACACACAGAGGGATCTCTTCCTATATATTATATAGAGTCATTACACACATAGGGATCTATTCCTATATATTATATAGAGTCATTACACACAGAGGGATCTATTCCTATATATTATATAGAGTCATTACACACAGAGGGATCTATTCCTATATATTTTATAGAGTCATTACACACAGAAGGATCTAATCCTATATATTATATAGAGTCATTACACACAGAAGGATCTAATCCTATATATTATATAGAGTCATTACAAACAGAGGGATCTATTCCTATATATTTTATAGAGTCATTACACACAGAAGGATCTAATCCTATATATTATATAGAGTCGCTACACACAGAAGGATCTAATCCTATATATTATATAGAGTCATTACACACAGAGGGATCTATTCCTATATATTATATAGAGTCATTACACACACAGGGATCTATTCCTATATATTTTATAGAGTCATTACACACAGAAGGATCTAATTCTATATATTATATAGTCATTACACACAGAAGGATCTAATCCTATATATTATATAGAGTCATTACACACAGAGGGATCTATTCCTATATATTATATAGAGTCATTACACACAGAAGGATCTAATCCTATATATTATATAGAGTCATTACACACAGAGGGATCTATTCCTATATATTATATAGAGTCATTACACACAGAGGGATCTATTCCTATATATTATATAGCGTCATTACACACAGAGGGATCTATTCCTTTATATTATATAGAGTCATTACACACAGAGGGTTCTATTCCTATATATTATATAGAGTCATTACACACAGGGATCTATTCCTATATATTATATAGAGTCATTACACACAGAGGGATCTAATCCTATATATTATATAGAGTCATTACACACACAGGGATCTATTCCTATATATTATATAGAGTCATTACACACAGAGGGATCTATTCCTATATAATAGAGTCATTACACCCAGAAGGATCTAATCCTATATATTATATAGAGTCATTACACACAGAAGGATCTAATCCTATATATTATATAGAGTCATTACACACAGAGGGGTCTATTCCTATATATTACATAGTCATTACACACAGAGGGATCTATTCCTATATATTATATAGAGTCATTAAACACAGAGGGGTCTATTCCTATATATTATATAGAGTCATTACACACAGAGGGATCTATTCCTATATATTTTATAGAGTCATTACACCCAGAAGGATCTAATCCTATATATTATATAGAGTCATTACACACAGAAGGATCTAATCCTATATATTATATAGAGTCATTACACACAGAGGGATCTATTCCTATATATTATATAGCGTCATTACACACAGAGGGATCTATTCCTATATATTATATAGAGTCATTACACACAGGGATCTATTCCTATATATTATATAGAGTCATTACACACAGAGGGATCTATTCCTATATATTTTATAGTCATTACACCCAGAAGGATCTAATCCTATATATTATATAGAGTCATTACACACAGAAGGATCTAATCCTATATATTATATAGACTCATTACACACAGAGGGATCTATTCCTATATATTATATAGAGTCATTAAACACAGGGGGATCTATTCCTATATATTATATAGAGTCATTACACACAGAGGGATCTATTCATATATATTATATAGAGTCATTACACACAGTGGGATCTATTCCTATATATTATATAGAGTCATTACACACAGAAGGATCTAATCCTATATATTATATAGAGTCATTACACACAGAGGGATCTATTCCTATATATTATATTGAGTCATTACACACAGAGGGATCTATTCCTAAATATTATATAGAGTCATTACACACAGAGGGATCTATTCCTATATATTATATAGAGTCATTACACACAGAGCGATCTATTCCTATATATAATATAGAGTCATTACACACAGAGGGATCTATTCCTATATATTATATAGAGTCATTACACACAGAGGGATCTATTCCTATATATTATATAGAGTCATTACACACAGAGGGATCTATTCCTATATATTATATAGAGTCATTAAACACAGGGGGATCTATTCCTATATATTATATAGAGTCATTACAAACAGAGGGATCTCTTCCTATATATTTTATAGAGTCATTACACACAGAGGGATCTCTTCCTATATATTATATAGAGTCATTACACACAGAGGGATCTATTCCTATATATTATATAGAGTCATTACACACAGAGGGATCTATTCCTATATATTATATAGAGTCATTACACACAGAAGGATCTAATCCTATATATTATATAGTCATTACACACAGAAGGATCTAATCCTATATATTATATAGAGTCATTACACACAGAGGGATCTATTCCTATATATTATATAGAGTCATTACACACAGAAGGATCTAATCCTATATATTATATAGAGTCGCTACACACAGAAGGATCTAATCCTATATATTATATAGAGTCATTACACACAGAGGGATCTATTCCTATATATTATATAGAGTCATTACACACAGAGGGATCTATTCCTATATATTATATAGCGTCATTACACACAGAGGGATCTATTCCTTTATATTATATAGAGTCATTACACACAGAGGGTTCTATTCCTATATATTATATAGAGTCATTACACACAGGGATCTATTCCTATATATTATATAGAGTCATTACACACAGAGGGATGTAATCCTATATATTATATAGAGTCATTACACACACAGGGATCTATTCCTATATATTATATAGAGTCATTACACACAGAGGGATCTATTCCTATATATTTTATAGAGTCATTACACCCAGAAGGATCTAATCCTATATATTATATAGAGTCATTACACACAGAAGGATCTAATCCTATATATTATATAGAGTCATTACACACAGAGGGATCTATTCCTATATATTATATTGAGTCATTACACACAGAGGGATCTATTCCTATATATTATATAGAGTCATTACACACAGAGGGGTCTATTCCTATATATTACATAGTCATTACACACAGAGGGGTCTATTCCTATATATTACATAGTCATTACACACAGAGGGATCTATTCCTATATATTATATAGAGTCATTACACACAGGGATCTATTCCTATATATTATATAGAGTCATTACACACAGAAGGATCTAATCCTATATATTATATAGAGTCATTACAGACAGAGGGATCTATTCCTATATATTATATTGAGTCATTACACACAGAGGGATCTATTCCTATATATTATATAGCGTCATTACACACAGAGGGATCTATTCCTTTATATTATATAGAGTCATTACACACAGAGGGATCTATTCCTATATATTATATGGAGTCATTACACACAGAGGGATCTATTCCTATATATTATATAGAGTCATTACACACAGGGATCTATTCCTATATATTATATAGAGTCATTACACACAGAGGGATCTATTCCTATATATTATATAGAGTCATTACACACAGAGGGATCTATTCATATATATTATATAGAGTCATTACACACAGTGGGATCTATTCCTATATATTATATAGAGTCATTACACACAGAGGGATCTATTCCTATATATTATATAGAGTCATTACACACAGAGGGATCTATTCCTATATATTTTAAAGAGTCATTACACCCAGAAGGCTCTAATCCTATATATTATATAGAGTCATTACACACAGAAGGATCTAATCCTATATATTATATAGTCATTACACACAGAGGGATCTATTCCTATATATTATATAGAGTCATTACACACAGAGGGATCTATTCCTATATATTATATAAAGTCATTACACACAGAGCGATCTATTCCTATATATAATATAGAGTCATTACACACAGAGGGATCTATTCCTATATATTATATAGAGTCATTACACACAGAGGGATCTATTCCTATATATTATATAGAGTCATTACACACAGAGGGATCTATTCCTATATATTATATAGAGTCATTACACACAGAAGGATCTAATCCTATATATTATATAGAGTCATTACACACAGAAGGATCTAATCCTATATATTATATAGAGTCATTACAAACAGAGGGATCTATTCCTATATATTTTATAGAGTCATTACACACAGAAGGATCTAATCCTATATATTATATAGAGTCGCTACACACAGAAGGATCTAATCCTATATATTATATAGAGTCATTACACACAGAGGGATCTATTCCTATATATTATATAGAGTCATTACACACAGAGGGATCTATTCCTATATATTTTATAGAGTCATTACACACAGAAGGATCTAATTCTATATATTATATAGTCATTACACACAGAAGGATCTAATCCTATATATTATATAGAGTCATTACACACAGAGGGATCTATTCCTATATATTATATAGAGTCATTACACACAGAAGGATCTAATCCTATATATTATATAGAGTCGCTACACACAGAAGGATCTAATCCTATATATTATATAGAGTCATTACACACAGAGGGATCTATTCCTATATATTATATAGAGTCATTACACACAGAGGGATCTATTCCTATATATTATATAGCGTCATTACACACAGAGGGATCTATTCCTTTATATTATATAGAGTCATTACACACAGAGGGTTCTATTCCTATATATTATATAGAGTCATTACACACAGGGATCTATTCCTATATATTATATAGAGTCATTACACACAGAGGGATCTAATCCTATATATTATATAGAGTCATTACACACACAGGGATCTATTCCTATATATTATATAGAGTCATTACACACAGAGGGATCTATTCCTATATAATAGAGTCATTACACCCAGAAGGATCTAATCCTATATATTATATAGAGTCATTACACACAGAAGGATCTAATCCTATATATTATATAGAGTCATTACACACAGAGGGATCTATTCCTATATATTATATTGAGTCATTACACACAGAGGGATCTATTCCTATATATTATATAGAGTCATTACACACAGAGGGGTCTATTCCTATATATTACATAGTCATTACACACAGAGGGATCTATTCCTATATATTATATAGAGTCATTAAACACAGAGGGGTCTATTCCTATATATTATATAGAGTCATTACACACAGAGGGATCTATTCCTATATATTTTATAGAGTCATTACACCCAGAAGGATCTAATCCTATATATTATATAGAGTCATTACACACAGAAGGATCTAATCCTATATATTATATAGAGTCATTACAGACAGAGGGATCTATTCCTATATATTATATTGAGTCATTACACACAGAGGGATCTATTCCTATATATTATATAGAGTCATTACACACAGAGGGATCTATTCCTATATATTATATAGCGTCATTACACACAGAGGGATCTATTCCTTTATATTATATAGAGTCATTACACACAGAGGGATCTATTCCTATATATTATATAGAGTCATTACACACAGGGATCTATTCCTATATATTATATAGAGTCATTACACACAGAGGGATCTATTCCTATATATTTTATAGTCATTACACCCAGAAGGATCTAATCCTATATATTATATAGAGTCATTACACACAGAAGGATCTAATCCTATATATTATATAGACTCATTACACACAGAGGGATCTATTCCTATATATTATATAGAGTCATTAAACACAGGGGGATCTATTCCTATATATTATATAAAGTCATTACACACAGAGGGATCTATTCATATATATTATATAGAGTCATTACACACAGTGGGATCTATTCCTATATATTATATAGAGTCATTACACACAGAAGGATCTAATCCTATATATTATATAGAGTCATTACACACAGAGGAATCTATTCCTATATATTATATTGAGTCATTACACACAGAGGGATCTATTCCTAAATATTATATAGAGTCATTACACACAGAGGGATCTATTCCTATATATTATATAGAGTCATTACACACAGAGCGATCTATTCCTATATATAATATAGAGTCATTACACACAGAGGGATCTCTTCCTATATATTTTATAGAGTCATTACACACAGAGGGATCTCTTCCTATATATTATATAGAGTCATTACACACAGAGGGATCTATTCCTATATATTATATAGAGTCATTACACACAGAGGGATCTATTCCTATATATTATATAGAGTCATTACACACAGAGGGATCTATTCCTATATATTTTATAGAGTCATTACACACAGAAGGATCTAATCCTATATATTATATAGAGTCATTACACACAGAAGGATCTAATCCTATATATTATATAGAGTCATTACAAACAGAGGGATCTATTCCTATATATTTTATAGAGTCATTACACACAGAAGGATCTAATTCTATATATTATATAGTCATTACACACAGAAGGATCTAATCCTATATATTATATAGAGTCATTACACACAGAGGGATCTATTCCTATATATTATATAGAGTCATTACACACAGAAGGATCTAATCCTATATATTATATAGAGTCGCTACACACAGAAGGATCCAATCCTATATATTATATAGAGTCATTACACACAGAGGGATCTATTCCTATATATTATATAGAGTCTTTACACACAGAGGGATCTATTCCTATATATTATATAGCGTCATTACACACAGAGGGATCTATTCCTTTATATTATATAGAGTCATTACACACAGAGGGTTCTATTCCTATATATTATATAGACTCATTACACACAGGGATCTATTCCTATATATTATAAAGAGTCATTACACACAGAGGGATCTAATCCTATATATTATATAGAGTCATTACACACACAGGGATCTATTCCTATATATTATATAGAGTCATTACACACAGAGGGATCTATTCCTATATATTTTATAGAGTCATTACACCCAGAAGGATCTAATCCTATATATTATATAGAGTCATTACACACAGAAGGATCTAATCCTATATATTATATAGAGTCATTACACACAGAGGGATCTATTCCTATATATTATATTGAGTCATTACACACAGAAGGATCTATTCCTATATATTATATAGAGTCATTACACACAGAGGGGTCTATTCCTATATATTTTATAGTCATTACACCCAGAAGGATCTAATCCTATATATTATATAGAGTCATTACACACAGAAGGATCTAATCCTATATATTATATAGACTCATTACACACAGAGGGATCTATTCCTATATATTATATAGAGTCATTAAACACAGGGGGATCTATTCCTATATATTATATAGAGTCATTACACACAGAGGGATCTATTCATATATATTATATAGAGTCATTACACACAGTGGGATCTATTCCTATATATTATATAGAGTCATTACACACAGAAGGATCTAATCCTATATATTATATAGAGTCATTACACACAGAGGAATCTATTCCTATATATTATATTGAGTCATTACACACAGAGGGATCTATTCCTAAATATTATATAGAGTCATTACACACAGAGGGATCTATTCCTATATATTATATAGAGTCATTACACACAGAGCGATCTATTCCTATATATAATATAGAGTCATTACACACAGAGGGATCTCTTCCTATATATTTTATAGAGTCATTACACACAGAGGGATCTCTTCCTATATATTATATAGAGTCATTACACACAGAGGGATCTATTCCTATATATTATATAGAGTCATTACACACAGAGGGATCTATTCCTATATATTATATAGAGTCATTACACACAGAGGGATCTATTCCTATATATTTTATAGAGTCATTACACACAGAAGGATCTAATCCTATATATTATATAGAGTCATTACACACAGAAGGATCTAATCCTATATATTATATAGAGTCATTACAAACAGAGGGATCTATTCCTATATATTTTATAGAGTCATTACACACAGAAGGATCTAATTCTATATATTATATAGTCATTACACACAGAAGGATCTAATCCTATATATTATATAGAGTCATTACACACAGAGGGATCTATTCCTATATATTATATAGAGTCATTACACACAGAAGGATCTAATCCTATATATTATATAGAGTCGCTACACACAGAAGGATCCAATCCTATATATTATATAGAGTCATTACACACAGAGGGATCTATTCCTATATATTATATAGAGTCTTTACACACAGAGGGATCTATTCCTATATATTATATAGCGTCATTACACACAGAGGGATCTATTCCTTTATATTATATAGAGTCATTACACACAGAGGGTTCTATTCCTATATATTATATAGACTCATTACACACAGGGATCTATTCCTATATATTATAAAGAGTCATTACACACAGAGGGATCTAATCCTATATATTATATAGAGTCATTACACACACAGGGATCTATTCCTATATATTATATAGAGTCATTACACACAGAGGGATCTATTCCTATATATTTTATAGAGTCATTACACCCAGAAGGATCTAATCCTATATATTATATAGAGTCATTACACACAGAAGGATCTAATCCTATATATTATATAGAGTCATTACACACAGAGGGATCTATTCCTATATATTATATTGAGTCATTACACACAGAAGGATCTATTCCTATATATTATATAGAGTCATTACACACAGAGGGGTCTATTCCTATATATTACATAGTCATTACACACAGAGGGATCTATTCCTATATATTATATAGAGTCATTAAACAAAGGGATCTATTCCTATATATTATATAGAGTCATTACACACAGAAGGATCTAATCCTATATATTATATAGAGTCATTACAGACAGAGGGATCTATTCCTATATATTATATTGAGTCATTACACACAGAGGGATCTATTCCTATATATTATATAGCGTCATTACACACAGAGGGATCTATTCCTTTATATTATATAGAGTCATTACACACAGAGGGATCTATTCCTATATATTATATAGAGTCATTACACACAGGGATCTATTCCTATATATTATATAGAGTCATTACACACAGAGGGATCTATTCCTATATATTTTATAGAGTCATTACACCCAGAAGGATCTAATCCTATATATTATATAGAGTCATTACACACAGAGGGATCTATTCCTATATATTTTAAAGAGTCATTACACCCAGAAGGCTCTAATCCTATATATTATATAGAGTCATTACACACAGAAGGATCTAATCCTATATATTATATAGTCATTACACACAGAGGGATCTATTCCTATATATTATATAGAGTCATTACACACAGAGGGATCTATTCCTATATATTATATAGAGTCATTACACACAGAGGGATCTATTCCTATATATTACATAGAGTCATTACACAGAGAGGGATCTATTCCTATATATTATATACAGTCATTAAACACAGGGGATCTATTCCTATATATTATATAGAGTCATTACACACAGAGGGATCTATTCCTATATATTATATAGAGTCATTACACACAGAGGGATCTATTCCTATATATTATATAGAGTCATTACACACAGAGGGATCTATTCCTATATATTATATAGAGTCATTAAACACAGGGGGATCTATTCCTATATATTATATAGAGTCATTACACACAGAGGGATCTCTTCCTATATATTATATAGAGTCATTACACACAGAGGGATCTATTCCTATATATTATATAGAGTCATTACACACAGAGGGATCTATTCCTATATATTATATAGAGTCATTACACACAGAGGGATCTATTCCTATATATTTTATAGAGTCATTACACACAGAAGGATCTAATCCTATATATTATATAGAGTCATTACACACAGAAGGATCTAATCCTATATATTATATAGAGTCATTACAAACAGAGGGATCTATTCCTATATATTTTATAGAGTCATTACACACAGAAGGATCTAATTCTATATATTATATAGTCATTACACACAGAAGGATCTAATCCTATATATTATATAGAGTCGCTACACACAGAAGGATCCAATCCTATATATTATATAGAGTCATTACACACAGAGGGATCTATTCCTATATATTATATAGAGTCATTACACACAGAGGGATCTATTCCTATATATTATATAGCGTCATTACACACAGAGGGATCTATTCCTTTATATTATATAGAGTCATTACACACAGAGGGTTCTATTCCTATATATTATATAGAGTCATTACACACAGGGATCTATTCCTATATATTATATAGAGTCATTACACACAGAGGGATCTAATCCTATATATTATATAGAGTCATTACACACACAGGGATCTATTCCTATATATTATATAGAGTCATTACACACAGAGGGATCTATTCCTATATATTTTATAGAGTCATTACACCCAGAAGGATCTAATCCTATATATTATATAGAGTCATTACACACAGAAGGATCTAATCCTATATATTATATAGAGTCATTACACACAGAGGGATCTATTCCTATATATTATATTGAGTCATTACACACAGAGGGATCTATTCCTATATATTATATAGAGTCATTACACACAGAGGGGTCTATTCCTATATATTATATAGTCATTACACACAGAGGGATCTATTCCTATATATTATATAGAGTCATTACACACAGGGATCTATTCCTATATATTATATAGAGTCATTACACACAGAAGGATCTAATCCTATATATTATATAGAGTCATTACAGACAGAGGGATCTATTCCTATATATTATATTGAGTCATTACACACAGAGGGATCTATTCCTATATATTATATAGCGTCATTACACACAGAGGGATCTATTCCTTTATATTATATAGAGTCATTGCACACAGAGGGATCTATTCCTATATATTATATAGAGTCATTACACACAGAGGGATCTATTCCTATATATTATATAGAGTCATTACACACAGGGATCTATTCCTATATATTATATAGAGTCATTACACACAGAGGGATCTATTCCTATATATTTTATACAGTCATTACACCCAGAAGGATCTAATCCTATATATTATATAGAGTCATTACACACAGAGGGATCTATTCCTATATATTATATAGAGTCATTACACACAGGGATCTATTCCTATATATTATATAGAGTCATTACACACAGAGGGATCTATTCCTATATATTTTATAGTCATTACACCCAGAAGGATCTAATCCTATATATTATATAGAGTCATTACACACAGAAGGATCTAATCCTATATATTATATAGACTCATTACACACAGAGGGATCTATTCCTATATATTATATAGAGTCATTAAACACAGGGGGATCTATTCCTATATATTATATAGAGTCATTACACACAGAGGGATCTATTCATATATATTATATAGAGTCATTACACACAGTGGGATCTATTCCTATATATTATATAGAGTCATTACACACAGAAGGATCTAATCCTATATATTATATAGAGTCATTACACACAGAGGAATCTATTCCTATATATTATATTGAGTCATTACACACAGAGGGATCTATTCCTAAATATTATATAGAGTCATTACACACAGAGGGATCTATTCCTATATATTATATAGAGTCATTACACACAGAGCGATCTATTCCTATATATAATATAGAGTCATTACACACAGAGGGATCTCTTCCTATATATTTTATAGAGTCATTACACACAGAGGGATCTCTTCCTATATATTATATAGAGTCATTACACACAGAGGGATCTATTCCTATATATTATATAGAGTCATTACACACAGAGGGATCTATTCCTATATATTATATAGAGTCATTACACACAGAGGGATCTATTCCTATATATTTTATAGAGTCATTACACACAGAAGGATCTAATCCTATATATTATATAGAGTCATTACACACAGAAGGATCTAATCCTATATATTATATAGAGTCATTACAAACAGAGGGATCTATTCCTATATATTTTATAGAGTCATTACACACAGAAGGATCTAATTCTATATATTATATAGTCATTACACACAGAAGGATCTAATCCTATATATTATATAGAGTCATTACACACAGAGGGATCTATTCCTATATATTATATAGAGTCATTACACACAGAAGGATCTAATCCTATATATTATATAGAGTCGCTACACACAGAAGGATCCAATCCTATATATTATATAGAGTCATTACACACAGAGGGATCTATTCCTATATATTATATAGAGTCTTTACACACAGAGGGATCTATTCCTATATATTATATAGCGTCATTACACACAGAGGGATCTATTCCTTTATATTATATAGAGTCATTACACACAGAGGGTTCTATTCCTATATATTATATAGACTCATTACACACAGGGATCTATTCCTATATATTATAAAGAGTCATTACACACAGAGGGATCTAATCCTATATATTATATAGAGTCATTACACACACAGGGATCTATTCCTATATATTATATAGAGTCATTACACACAGAGGGATCTATTCCTATATATTTTATAGAGTCATTACACCCAGAAGGATCTAATCCTATATATTATATAGAGTCATTACACACAGAAGGATCTAATCCTATATATTATATAGAGTCATTACACACAGAGGGATCTATTCCTATATATTATATTGAGTCATTACACACAGAAGGATCTATTCCTATATATTATATAGAGTCATTACACACAGAGGGGTCTATTCCTATATATTTTATAGTCATTACACCCAGAAGGATCTAATCCTATATATTATATAGAGTCATTACACACAGAAGGATCTAATCCTATATATTATATAGACTCATTACACACAGAGGGATCTATTCCTATATATTATATAGAGTCATTAAACACAGGGGGATCTATTCCTATATATTATATAGAGTCATTACACACAGAGGGATCTATTCATATATATTATATAGAGTCATTACACACAGTGGGATCTATTCCTATATATTATATAGAGTCATTACACACAGAAGGATCTAATCCTATATATTATATAGAGTCATTACACACAGAGGAATCTATTCCTATATATTATATTGAGTCATTACACACAGAGGGATCTATTCCTAAATATTATATAGAGTCATTACACACAGAGGGATCTATTCCTATATATTATATAGAGTCATTACACACAGAGCGATCTATTCCTATATATAATATAGAGTCATTACACACAGAGGGATCTCTTCCTATATATTTTATAGAGTCATTACACACAGAGGGATCTCTTCCTATATATTATATAGAGTCATTACACACAGAGGGATCTATTCCTATATATTATATAGAGTCATTACACACAGAGGGATCTATTCCTATATATTATATAGAGTCATTACACACAGAGGGATCTATTCCTATATATTTTATAGAGTCATTACACACAGAAGGATCTAATCCTATATATTATATAGAGTCATTACACACAGAAGGATCTAATCCTATATATTATATAGAGTCATTACAAACAGAGGGATCTATTCCTATATATTTTATAGAGTCATTACACACAGAAGGATCTAATTCTATATATTATATAGTCATTACACACAGAAGGATCTAATCCTATATATTATATAGAGTCATTACACACAGAGGGATCTATTCCTATATATTATATAGAGTCATTACACACAGAAGGATCTAATCCTATATATTATATAGAGTCGCTACACACAGAAGGATCCAATCCTATATATTATATAGAGTCATTACACACAGAGGGATCTATTCCTATATATTATATAGAGTCTTTACACACAGAGGGATCTATTCCTATATATTATATAGCGTCATTACACACAGAGGGATCTATTCCTTTATATTATATAGAGTCATTACACACAGAGGGTTCTATTCCTATATATTATATAGACTCATTACACACAGGGATCTATTCCTATATATTATAAAGAGTCATTACACACAGAGGGATCTAATCCTATATATTATATAGAGTCATTACACACACAGGGATCTATTCCTATATATTATATAGAGTCATTACACACAGAGGGATCTATTCCTATATATTTTATAGAGTCATTACACCCAGAAGGATCTAATCCTATATATTATATAGAGTCATTACACACAGAAGGATCTAATCCTATATATTATATAGAGTCATTACACACAGAGGGATCTATTCCTATATATTATATTGAGTCATTACACACAGAAGGATCTATTCCTATATATTATATAGAGTCATTACACACAGAGGGGTCTATTCCTATATATTACATAGTCATTACACACAGAGGGATCTATTCCTATATATTATATAGAGTCATTAAACAAAGGGATCTATTCCTATATATTATATAGAGTCATTACACACAGAAGGATCTAATCCTATATATTATATAGAGTCATTACAGACAGAGGGATCTATTCCTATATATTATATTGAGTCATTACACACAGAGGGATCTATTCCTATATATTATATAGCGTCATTACACACAGAGGGATCTATTCCTTTATATTATATAGAGTCATTACACACAGAGGGATCTATTCCTATATATTATATAGAGTCATTACACACAGGGATCTATTCCTATATATTATATAGAGTCATTACACACAGAGGGATCTATTCCTATATATTTTATAGAGTCATTACACCCAGAAGGATCTAATCCTATATATTATATAGAGTCATTACACACAGAGGGATCTATTCCTATATATTTTAAAGAGTCATTACACCCAGAAGGCTCTAATCCTATATATTATATAGAGTCATTACACACAGAAGGATCTAATCCTATATATTATATAGTCATTACACACAGAGGGATCTATTCCTATATATTATATAGAGTCATTACACACAGAGGGATCTATTCCTATATATTATATAGAGTCATTACACACAGAGGGATCTATTCCTATATATTACATAGAGTCATTACACAGAGAGGGATCTATTCCTATATATTATATACAGTCATTAAACACAGGGGATCTATTCCTATATATTATATAGAGTCATTACACACAGAGGGATCTATTCCTATATATTATATAGAGTCATTACACACAGAGGGATCTATTCCTATATATTATATAGAGTCATTACACACAGAGGGATCTATTCCTATATATTATATAGAGTCATTAAACACAGGGGGATCTATTCCTATATATTATATAGAGTCATTACACACAGAGGGATCTCTTCCTATATATTTTATAGAGTCATTACACACAGAGGGATCTATTCCTATATATTATATAGAGTCATTACACACAGAGGGATCTATTCCTATATATTATATAGAGTCATTACACACAGAGGGATCTATTCCTATATATTATATAGAGTCATTACACACAGAGGGATCTATTCCTATATATTTTATAGAGTCATTACACACAGAAGGATCTAATCCTATATATTATATAGAGTCATTACACACAGAAGGATCTAATCCTATATATTATATAGAGTCATTACAAACAGAGGGATCTATTCCTATATATTTTATAGAGTCATTACACACAGAAGGATCTAATTCTATATATTATATAGTCATTACACACAGAAGGATCTAATCCTATATATTATATAGAGTCGCTACACACAGAAGGATCCAATCCTATATATTATATAGAGTCATTACACACAGAGGGATCTATTCCTATATATTATATAGAGTCATTACACACAGAGGGATCTATTCCTATATATTATATAGCGTCATTACACACAGAGGGATCTATTCCTTTATATTATATAGAGTCATTACACACAGAGGGTTCTATTCCTATATATTATATAGAGTCATTACACACAGGGATCTATTCCTATATATTATATAGAGTCATTACACACAGAGGGATCTAATCCTATATATTATATAGAGTCATTACACACACAGGGATCTATTCCTATATATTATATAGAGTCATTACACACAGAGGGATCTATTCCTATATATTTTATAGAGTCATTACACCCAGAAGGATCTAATCCTATATATTATATAGAGTCATTACACACAGAAGGATCTAATCCTATATATTATATAGAGTCATTACACACAGAGGGATCTATTCCTATATATTATATTGAGTCATTACACACAGAGGGATCTATTCCTATATATTATATAGAGTCATTACACACAGAGGGGTCTATTCCTATATATTATATAGTCATTACACACAGAGGGATCTATTCCTATATATTATATAGAGTCATTACACACAGGGATCTATTCCTATATATTATATAGAGTCATTACACACAGAAGGATCTAATCCTATATATTATATAGAGTCATTACAGACAGAGGGATCTATTCCTATATATTATATTGAGTCATTACACACAGAGGGATCTATTCCTATATATTATATAGCGTCATTACACACAGAGGGATCTATTCCTTTATATTATATAGAGTCATTGCACACAGAGGGATCTATTCCTATATATTATATAGAGTCATTACACACAGAGGGATCTATTCCTATATATTATATAGAGTCATTACACACAGGGATCTATTCCTATATATTATATAGAGTCATTACACACAGAGGGATCTATTCCTATATATTTTATACAGTCATTACACCCAGAAGGATCTAATCCTATATATTATATAGAGTCATTACACACAGAGGGATCTATTCCTATATATTATATAGAGTCATTACACACAGAGGGATCTATTCCTATATATTATATAGAGTCATTACACACAGAGGGATCTATTCCTATATATTACATAGACTCATTACACAGAGAGGGATCTATTCCTATATATTATATACAGTCATTAAACACAGGGGATCTATTCCTATATATTATATAGAGTCATTACACACAGAGGGATCTATTCCTATATATTATATAGAGTCATTACACACAGTGGGATCTAAACCTATATCCTATATATTATATAGAGTCATTACACACAGAAGGATCTAATCCTATATATTGTATAGATTCATTACACACATAGGGATCTATTCCTATATATCATATAGAGTCATTACACACAGAGAGATCTATTCCTATCTCTTCCTTAAGTCATCCCATGTTCCACAGCACCATCTTATGGCGGTTCAGCATTACTACATCTATGCTTTTCCTTATGTTATCCCATGTTTTACAGCACCATCTTGTGGTGGTTTATCATTATTACATTTATTTTCTTCCTTATGTCATCCCATGTTCTACAGCACCATCTTGTGGCAATTTATCATTATTACATCTATGCTTTTCCTTATGTCATCCCATGTTCCACAGCACCATCTTGTGGCGGTTTATCCTTACTACATCTATGCTCTTCCTTCTGTCATCCCATTTTCTACAGCACCATCTTGTGGTGGTTTATCATTACTACATCTATGCGCTTCCTTTGCTTATCCCATATTCTACAGCACCATCTTGTGGCGGTTTATCCTTACTACATCTATGCTCTTCCTTCTGTCATCCCATATTCTACAGCACCATCTTGTGGCGGTTTATCATTATTACATCTATGCGCTTCCTTATCTTATCCCATATTCTACAGCACCATCTTGTGGCGGTTTATCATTACTACATCTATGCTTTTCCTTATGTCATCCCATGTTCCACAGCACCATCTTGTGGTGGTTTATCATTACTACATCTATGCTTTTCCTTATGTTATCCCATGTTCTACAGCACCATCTTGTGGTGGTTTATCATTACTACATCTATGCTCTTCCTTATGTTATCCCATGTTCTACAGCACCATCTTGTGGTGGTTTATCATTACTACATCTATGCTCTTCCTTATGTTATCCCATGTTCCACAGCACCATCTTGTGGTGGTTTATCATTACTACATCTATGCTCTTCCTTATGTTATCCCATGTTCTACAGCACCATCTTGTGGTGGTTTATCATTACTACATCTATTTTCTTCCTTATGTCATCCCATGTTCTACAGCACCATCTTGTGGCAGTTTATCATTACTACATCTATGCTCTTCCTTATGTTATCCCATGTGTCACAGCACCATCTTGTGGCGGTTTATCATTATTACATATGGGCGCCTCCTTATGTTATCCCATGTTTCACAACACCATCTTGTGGCGGTTTACCATCATTACATTTATTTTCTTCCTTATGTCATTCCATGTTTACAGCACCATCTTGTGGCGGTTCATCATTACTACATCTATGCTCTTCCTTATGTCATCCCATGTGCCACAGCACCATCTTGTGGTGGTTTATCATTACTACATCTATTTTCTTCCTTATGTCATCCCATGTTCTACAGCACCATCTTGTGGCAGTTTAACGTTACTACATGAATTATGTTCCTTTAAACTCTTAGGACCATTTGATCCACCAGCCATCCATCCAACAGCAGGGGGTCTGGTGGAATGCATGCCGGCACTTTGTCCTGGTGGACCTTCTCCTATTGCTTGTGCTGCATTTTTATACCTCCCCTTTGTAGATGAATCCACCCCCTGGCGAAAACAATGCTGAAACTTGTGTCAAGGTGTGCTGTCATCTCCAGAGAGTCCCTGGTATTATGCCTTTACTATTTTGGTTCTGGCATCCCTGCATCCTGACCGTTGTTCTGCCCCGTTACTTACCCACTAACACCATTTAACAGCGGTCATTTGTGGGGGTAAGCCCTGGGCTATAGGCCGTTTGTCCAGATGTAATAAGATAATCTGTGTGAGTATATAATTAAAGCATAGATGTCATTGCATAATTATCTGTATGTCTGTATGACAATCGCATAGACATCATAATATGATTTTAAGATGTGCGCTCAGGAATGTGTTAACCAAGATGGATAAGCCAAAATGTACAATGAACAAAGAAGTATTCATAACACACTGATTGTATTCATAACATGTTGGTTCTCACCAGCTGGGATGTGAAACTGGGGCTTTATGTTTTACTCCTTGTTCCCGTTTCAAGGTCAAATGTTGGACTGTATAATCATGAGATTTTTAATACATGAGCCAGAAGCTTGCTTTTGCTCAAACAGTGAATACATCTCGGCGTGATCATTGTTGTCTGATTCATTTATATCTGCGCAGATCGATTTGAAATCCACCTCTGTAACCCTGAGAGACCCCATTTGTGGTTTCCCCAAAATTCCCATCCTTGACAGATTCACCTGGTTTCACATTCCTTTTGCCGTTTGCACAATATTCACATGGATTTTCATGGCTGTTTTTATGCTTTTTCATTTCACTATTTATTGACTTCATCCTCGGCCCTCTGTTTTGTTTTGGTTCTTCTGTCTCTGATTAATTATAACATCTCTGCCCATCACTGTCTTCTCTGTTTCTGCTTCAGCCACTGGGTGGCGCTGCACCTTTTTTGCGGTGACAGTTCTGTTTTATCTCTGGGACCTATGGTATGGTTTGTTGGTTTTGATTCCTCCTTCCTGAGAGCCTTGAGCCCGGTTTTCTTCTATTTACGCACCTGAACCTCTGACCTCCACTACCAGTCATTGAGTTCACCTTACCTGGTGTACAGTCCTTGCTCCTCTTTTGCCTCCTGATTCCTCCTTTTTTCCAACTTTCACTTGTATTTGACCACCCGTTTGCTTTCTGATTTTGTCTCTGACATGACCTCTTGGTATTGACCCCTTCTTGCCTTCAGCTTGCTTCACTGGTCAGCAAATGACTCTGTGGCCCCGGCTCAGGTGTCCCTGTGTAGAGCCAGACCCCTGTACAAGGTGTAAAGAGTTAAGGCTGGGGCTACTCCTGGGAGCTGGTAAATTTAGTGACTTGCCCTCAGTCTGTTCGTGAAGCCATCTTTAGAGCCACCAGGCTTCCATGAGCAGTCCAGTTTGGACATTGTCCATGCTCCTCATGTCCTGGATTCATTGCTTCTCAGGCTGGTGGATGGAGGAGCCGGCACCTCTGCTGAGTGGGTGGATATTCTGGTATCACTGGAGTCATAGCACCATCTGTCTCCAGTATAGCGGGAATCCTTAGGAAGCCGATGGTGTAAATCCTCCACTGTCCATGGCCGAGCTCGGCAGCTTTCTTACGCAGCTCTCCAGATGCCTTTTGTGTTTGAGCATTAGGGGTAACAATCTCTGAGGCCAGATGTTGATACTGGGGGGCAAGGGGAACGCTCCTCTGGTTAGAGGGACTATGGCAGGCTGAGCCTGGCTGGATCCTGATCCGCTGCCGCACTCTGATGGCCGTCTCTAGTCCAGGAATTGGCTGTCTGGATTTTCAGCTGGGTCTTTAATTTTGTCTCTGCCCTCGGGGCGGTGTCTGCATTTAGTATTTTATAAGTTTCCATGTGACGCAGAGCGGCTTGTTCCTGCCGAGGAAGAATTTTTTAAAATTCTGGAACTGTTCAGGTATCAGAGATGGCACTCAGTCTTTTGTCCGCAGGAGGTCAGGACAGCACCCCTCAGTGCTGCTCCATCGCCCATAAGTATCTCCACCTTTCGCATTTTGGTCCCGTGATTCTGCATGTCTTCCTGAATTCCGATAGTTCATGGGTTTCTGCTTTAGTTCCTGAGCCACGGTGCTCCAAGACGGGGCAATACTTTGCCTTTATTGTTTTATGTGATTCAGTCTCCGGGGGCGCTGTAGTTGGGGCACGTTTTCCTCCCATGTGGAGCCTGGCGGGTCACGGCTGTCGTCAGCGAGATGTCTGCTGCCTCAGATTTTCTGTGGAGGGGTCAGTTTGCGAGCGATTATGCTTCATGTCCCATTTGACCTCAGATTTTGTGGGGATATTGTGCCTTGTCCTCCCGTGCAGAGCCTGAAATGAATATTCACTGCTCAACATCAGTGGTAGAAGACAAAGCAGAGCCAGCGAGGATAAAGATGGAGCAGAGACACAGAGGATGAAGATGGAGCAGAGACAGCGAGGATGAAGATGGAGCAGAGACAGCGAGGATGAAGATGGAGCAGAGACAGCGAGGATGAAGATGGAGCAGAGACAGCAAGGATGGAGGCAGAGCAGAGACAGCGAGGATGAAGACAGAGCAGAGACAGTGAGGATAAAGACGGAGCAGAGACAGTGAGGACGGAGGCAGAGCAGAGACAGTGAGGACGGAGGCGGAGCAGAGACAGCTAGGATGGAGGTGGAGCAGAGACAGCGAGAACAGATGCAGAGCAGAGACAGTGAGGATGGAGGCGGAGCAGAGACAGCAAGGATAAAGACGGAGCAGAGACACAGAGGATGAAGATGGAGCAGAGACACAGAGGATGAAGATGGAGCAGAGACAGCGAGGATGAAGATCGAGCAGAGACAGCAAGGATGGAGGCAGAGCAGGAGACAGCGAGGATGGAGGCGAAGCAGAGACAGCGAGGATAAAGATGGAGCAGAGACAACGAGGGCGGAGGCTGTTGTGAATACATTTGGACTAGGTTCCAGTTTGGGGCTCTCTCTTGTGGTCAGTGCTGGTAGTGAAGCTTGCTTGCTGAATAGAAACCAGACAGCTGGGGAGGATTGGCAATCAGGTTCTTCTGACTGGGCCTATATAACTTAGTAGTATTCTCTTGTTCCTGGCCAGTGCTCAATGTTGTTTCCTGTGTGCTAAGTAAGGACATTCTGAAGCTAGCCCTTCCTTCTGTATCTACCAGAACTCCTTTCAGATACGTTGGTCCTTGTACCTCCGTTGGTGGTTTCCACTTTTTTCTTGTTTTGCTGTTTAGGTACTAAGGCTTCCCTGCTGGGAATATCTGTGTATCTTGCTCCATATCCTGCTATGTATTTTGTTTTTGTCATACTTGGTACTAATTTCAGTCTCTCCACTATACTAGTGTTTGTTTGGATCCCAGTAACTCCAGAGTACTGATATAGTGGGGGAGAGTCTGTGTGGGCTCAGTATTTTTCCATATCAGGCGTGTTGGTTCTTTTTCTAGGGTATTGCACGGCTGCAGACAGTGCTCTTTTCTGTCCTTTCCTATTTAGTTTGCGCCTCATCTTTGCTGAATCTGTTCTCTACCTGTGTATTGTGTTTTCCTACATCACCGTAATCTCTATATGTGGGAGGCTAAATATATCTTTGGGGACTGCTCCGAGGCAGATTAGCCTTTCATGTATTTCTCTCTGTAGGAATAATTAGTTCTCCGACTGTGTCGAGGCAACTAGGTCATCGTAGGCTCGTTCCACGGCTACTTCTCGTTGTGCATTAGTGGTAGGTCTGCAGTTCGCTAAGATTCCAACCACTCTGGTACATTCTGGGTTTCCTAGTTTTTGTCCTTTTTCTGATCCTCCTCGGTCACTGAATCATAACAGGAGGCGGAGCAGAGACAGCGAGGATGAAGACGGAGCAGAGACAACGAGGATGAAGACGGAGCAGAGACAATGAGGATGAAGACGGAGCAGAGACAGCGAGGATGAAGACGGAGCAGAGACAGCGAGGATGAAGACGGAGCAGAGACAACGAGGATGAAGACGGAGCAGAGACAGCGAGGATGAAGACGGAGCAGAGACAGCGAGGATGAAGACGGAGCAGAGACAGCGAGGATGAAGACGGAGCAGAGACAGCGAGGATGAAGACGGAGCAGAGACAGCGAGGATGAAGACGGAGCAGAGACAACGAGGATGAAGACGGAGCAGAGACAGCGAGGATGAAGACGGAGCAGAGACAACGAGGATGAAGACGGAGCAGAGACAATGAGGATGAAGACGGAGCAGAGACAGCGAGGATGAAGACGGAGCAGAGACAGCGAGGATGAAGACGGAGCAGAGACAACAAGGATGAAGACGGAGCAGAGACAGCGAGGATGAAGACGGAGCAGAGACAGCGAGGATGAAGACGGAGCAGAGACAGCGAGGATGAAGACGGAGCAGAGACAGCGAGGATGAAGACGGAGCAGAGACAGCGAGGATGAAGACGGAGCAGAGACAGCGAGGATGAAGACGGAGCAGAGACAGCGAGGATGAAGACGGAGCAGAGACAGCGAGGATGAAGACGGAGCAGAGACAGCGAGGATGAAGACGGAGCAGAGACAACGAGGATGAAGACTGAGCAGAGACAGTGAGGATGAAGACTGAGCAGAGACGGCGAGGATGAAGACAGAGTAGAAACGGCGAGGATGAAGATGGAGCAGAGACAGTGAGGACGAAGACGGAGCAGAGACAGCGAGGATGAAGACGGAGCAGAGATGGAGAGGACGAAGACGGAGCAGAGACAGCGAGGATGAAGACGGAGCAGAGATGGAGAGGACGAAGACGGAGCAGAGACAGTGAGGACAAAGACGGTGTAGGACTGTACCTACGACCATCTGATAATGCAGACTATCTGTCACCCCGGTGGTTCCTGTGAGTGTTGGGGTGCAGAGCTGTGTGTGGGTGACGGGGATGCCCCAGGCTCCCGGGGGTCCATACCTGGCAGGTGTCCCCTTGGTGATGAATGATGAGAAATTTGCAGAATTTGCTTCAATCAAACCTTTAATTTAAAAATCATGGAGGACACAATATGATAGGAACTGGAGCAAAATCATCTCCAGCGCCGCTGATTACGGACCACGCGCATCACTGGCTCTCACTGTTATAATGGCCGGGAGTGTAATAAGAACCTGTGCAATTCTCAACAAGGAGGAGGCTGCACAACTGGAGGGGCTGCACCCCACAGAGGGGGCTTCTAGGATCGGGGAGAGTCCCAAAGACTCGCACATCATCTCCGCCCATCACAGCATACCGGTCTGTGTACACAGCTCCCCCGGGTAATGCAACTGGGCTGTATGAAGAAGTGGGAGGGGTTATAGGGAGTAATGACAGGAGTTATAGAGAGTAATGGGAGTGGTTATATGAGCAATGGGAGGAGCTATCTGGAGTAGTGGGAGGGGTTATAGGGAGTAATGGGAGGAGTTATAGAGAGTAATGGGAGTGGTTATATGGAACATTGGGAGGGGCTATCTGGAGTAATGGGAGGGGCTATCTGGAGTAATGGGAGCGGTTATAGGGAGTAATGGGAGGAGTTATACAGAGTAATGGGAGTGGTTATATGAGCAATGGGAGGAGCTATCAGGAGTAATGGGAGGAGCTACCTGGAGTAATGGGAGGGGTTATAGGGAGTAATGGGAGGAGCTACCTACAGTAATGTGAGGAGTTATAGACGCTATGGTAGGAGCTACCTGGAGTAATGGGAGGGATGATCTGGAAAAATGGGAGGAGCTACCTAGAGTAAAGGGAGGAGTTATAGCGATTAATGGAAGGAGCTGTCTGAAGTAATGGGAGGAATGAGATGACCTAACTGGAGTAATGGGAGGAGCTATCTGGAGCAATGGGAGGAGTTTTTGAGTAAAGGCAGGAGTTTTCTGGAGTAATGGGAGGCACTGTCTGTAGAAATGAGAGGGGTTATATTGAGTAATGGGAGAAGTTATCTAGAGTAATGGGAGGAGTTATCTAGAGTAATGGGAGGATTTAACTGGAGTAATAGGAAAAGTTCTCTGGAGCAGTGGGAGGAGCTATATAGAGTAATGGGAGGAGTTTTATTGGACAAAATTGAAAAGTTTATATGGAGTAATGGGAGACATTATCTGGAGTAATAGCAGTTATGAGTAATGGTAGGCACTATTTTGAGTAATGGGAGGAGCTATATGGAGTAATGGGAGGAGCTACCTGGAGTAATGGGAGGAGCTATTTGGAGTATTGGAATGTCTTCAGGAATAATAAAAGAAATATGAAATAATGGGAGGCGTTATATGAGTAATGGGAGGAGCTATATGGAGTAATATGAGGCACTATTTGGAGTAATGGGAGGAGTTATCTGAGTAATGGGAGGTATTACATGGAATTATGGGAGGTGTTATATGGAGTAATAGGAGGAGCAATCTTTATTAATGGAAGGGATTAAATTAAATAATGGGAGGAGTTATATGGAATAATACAAGTTATTTGACGTAATGGAAGGAGCTATCTAGATTAATGGTAGGGATTACATGGAATAATGGGATGGGTTATATGGAGTAATGTGAGGGGTAATATAGAATAATAGGAGGCACTATCTGGAGTAACAGGAGGAGTTATTTGGAGGAATGAGAGCAGTTATATGGAATAATAGAAGGAGCTATCTGGATTAATAGGAGGGATTACAAGGAATAATGGGACATATTGAGTAATGGGAGGGGTTATATAGAATAATAAAATGACTTATGTGCAGTAATGGAAGCCATTATATGGAGTAATGGGATTGATTACATGGAATAATGGGAAGGGTTATATTGAGTAATGGGAGGGGTTATATGAGAAATGGGAGGAGTTATAGGAGTAATGGGAGGAGTTATGTGGATTAGTGGGAGAGATTTCATAAAATAATGGTAGGGGTTATAAGGAGTAATAGGATGGGTTATCCGAGTAATGGAACAGGTTATATGAGTAATGGGAGGAGTTATCTGGAATAAAAGGAGGAGTTATATGGAATAATGGAAGAAGTAATGGGAGGAGTTATATGGAATAATAGGAGGAGTTATCTGTAATAATAGGAGGAGCTATTTGGCGTTATGGGAGGAGTTATATGGGGCTCTGAGGAGTTATATGGAAGCGGTAGAAATATGGTGTCCAGCTCGAGCATCAGAAACTGTTGGAAATACTGAGATAAATGTGCTCCGTTGCGGGAGGCTTTTCATGGCGTGTTCCTTTAAGGCTTCTCCTGAGGCCTCATTCACACGGCCGTTTGTCACGTACGCGTTCTATCTGTCCCTTTTGGCTTATGGAGATTTTCACATGTTCATGGTTTTTTTTTGTGTGGACCAAGTGTGTGGAAAAAAAAAACATGTCTGAGCCACAGAAAAAACTCACCTATTCAGATCAATGAGTCCATGAAAAACAGATCACGAGCAGAGCAAGGACGGATGAAAAGTGGAGAGCACTGATGAAAAATGGCCCATTTCTTCTAGTAAAAAATACCAAGCGTCTGAATGAGGCCCGAGAGCCTCCTGCTTCATTGTGTAGCCCCAGAAAATGAAGAACAGACCTAGAGAATCAAAGTATTACACTGGTGACTACAATTATCTCTCTTTATTGAAAGCGGGGAGCACTCAGTACCAGACGGACTGCCCCCCATCGTGCTACACAGTAACACTGCTACATCCACCTCTTATCACTCTTGCAACATAAAATATAAAACTTAAATGTTCTACAAAAGACCATAATTCTGGCTTTTTTCTCTCCTCCACAAGCCAATGACTTGGCAACTGAATATCATGGATGGAGTGACCTTAATAAAAAGTCTGGAGACTACTGCTGGAAGGACCGCAATAGGAAGACTGAAGATTGTGTCCATAGGGACTTAGAGGACTTCAATAAGAAGACTGAAGACCACACCTGGAGGGACCTCAACTGGAAGACTGAAGATCCTGTCTGGAGGGTCTTCAAAAAGAAAGTTGAAGATCATGACTAAGGGGCACTTTGCACACTACGACATCGCAAGCCGATGCTTGCGATGCCGAGTGCGATAGTCCCCGCCCCCGTCGCAGCTGCGATATCATGGTGATAGCTGGCGTAGCGAACATTATCACTACGCCAGATTCACATGCACTCACCTACCCTGTGACGTCGCTCTTATTAAGGGGGCGGGTCGTGCGGCGTCATAGCGACGTCACACGGCAGGCGGCCAATAGAAGCGCAGGGGCGGAGATGAGCGGGACGTAAACATGCGTGAGCCGCAGGTAGGAGATGTTCCTCACTCCTGCGGCTTCACACACAGCGATGTGTGCTGCCACAGGAACGAGGAACAACATGGTAACATCGGTCCTTTCCAAATTATGGAAATGACCGACGCTGCACCGATGATACGATTACGACGATTTTGCGCTCGTTAATCGTATCAAAAAGGCTTTACACACTACGATGTCGACAGCGACTCCGGATGTGCGTCACTTTCAATTTGACCCCACCGACATCGCACCTGCGATGTCGTAGTGTGCAAAGCACCCCTAAAACTACCTCAATAGAATACTGAAGACCACATCTCGTGGGACCTCAAGAACAAGACTGAAGACCACGGCTGAAGGGAACCTCACTGAAAAGGCTCAAGGTCACAAGGTCACAGCTAGAGGACCTCAACAAGAAGACTGAAGATCATGTCTGGAAGGAATTCAAAAAGAAAGCTGAAAATCATGACTAAAACTACCTTAATAAGAATACGGAAGACCTCACCTGGAGGTGCCTCAACAGGAAGACTGAAGATCTTGTCTGGAGGGACTTCAAAAAGAGGCTGAAGATCATGACTGAAACTACCTCAATAAGAATATTGAAGACCACACTTGGTGGGACCTCACCAAGAAGACTGAATACCCCAGGTGAATGGACCTCAATAAAAACGCTCAAATCACAGCTAGAGGACTTAACAGGAAGACTGAAAACTACGGCTGGCGCAACCTCAACAGGAAGACTGAAGCCAACGGCTAAAGGGACCTCAACAAGAAGACTGAAGACCACAGCTGAATGGACCTCAATAAAAACTCTTAAGATTGCAGCTAGACGACCTAAACAGGAAGACTGAAGACCACAGCTGGAGCAACCTCAACAGGAAGACTGAAGACCACGGCTGGAGGAACCTCAACAAGATTAAGGGTATGTGCACACGTTGCTTTTTTTTCAGCGCGGAAAAAAACGCACCCTCTGGCAGAGGGGAGAATTGTAAACAATGCTTTTTTGAGAAAAAGGCATCGAAAACGCATGCGTTTTTCATGCGTTTTTCATGCGTTTTTCATGCGTTTTTCATGCTTTTTTCATGCGTTTTTTTAGGTGCGTTTTTTAAGACTTGTCAGTGTTAATAAAGTTGGTTGAACACAGACCTTTGGAAAAAAAACCCTGTGATGTCATTTCCTTCTCCACATTCTGTTTGGATAAATGGGAGGGCTTGGAATGGAAGGAGCACCATTTGAATTTTGGAAAAGTTGAAATAAACTTAGCGCACCATGTCACATTAGCAGAACCCCTTGGGTACCTATACGTCAGAAAACCCCCACAAGTGACCCCATTTTGGAATCTGCACCCCTCAAGGATTTTATTCAGGAGTATATTAAGCATTTTGAATCTACAGGTACTTCACAAAAATGTTGCTGTAGCAACAATATTCTCACTTTTAGGCCCGTTTCACACGTCAGTGAAAAACAGTGACGTTTTTCACTGGCGTGTAAAACATGCACATGTCCCTCCGTGTGCCGTGAATCACGGCACACATGGGTTGTCTAAGTGCAATCCGGGCTCCGTTCTCCGTGGCCCGTGATTGCACTTAGAGATTAACTCACCTGTGCGTGCTCCCGCTCTCCATGGTGCTGATCGCTCACGCGGTGCAGCATCCGGCTGGCGCTGACCCCCGCAGCAGCTGCTTCCGGGTCGGCTGTGTCGCACATCATGAATATGCGCGACAATAATGAGCCGGCTCAGAAGCAGCCGGCAGAACGGGCTGCAGAGGACATCGCTGGACGCCGGGAGAGTAAAAATGATTTTTATTTTAAAAGCACTTTTTTTCTGGCACGTGTTTCACGGACCACACCACTGCGTGGTCCGTGGAACATCAGTGATGCTAGAAAAAAATGGACATGTCTCCGTGCGGCAATCACGCACACTCGGGTACGCTGCACGGAGACACGTGCAGTGAAAAATCACTGATGTGTGAGCAGACCCATTCATTATAATAGGTCTGCGTATGTCAGTGATTCTGGTACGTTTAAAAAAAAGCACAAACGTCCCAGAATCACTGACGTGTGAAAGGGGCCTAAGGCTATGTGGCCATGATCCAGCGACACGGCGTCCAGTACACACTGTCAGCCTCCTGCAGAGATGTGAATGTTGTCCACGGGAGAACGCAGCTGCCCATGCCCACGATTTGGGTTCAGGCTGCTGTGGAGCTCTATGCTACCTGCAGAGAACACTCTCGTCTCCGCAGCATAAATTGACATGCAGAGGCTCGGGAAGCTGCGCCACCGGTCAGTTTATGCTGCGGAGAAAAGAAGCACAGTGGGCATGGGATCTCCAAAAATCCTTCCACTGTGCTTCTACTGCACAACGCAGCGTTATGGACGCAGGGAAAACACTCAGCACCTATAACGCTGCAAAACCTGATTGTGGGCACACAGCCTAAAAAGCGTCAATGGATGAATGGATGTCAAATATATATAACGTCCCACCCCCGCCTGCATATTCTAAGCTGGCTCCTTTAGTACCTTTCATGTGGCACTAAAGGGTGCCTAGCCTAGTTTTTATCACAAAAACAAAAAAAAAAATGGCGTGGGGTCCCCCCTATTTTTGATAGCCAGTCAGGGTAAAGCAGACAGCTGTAGCCTGCAAACCACAGCTGGCAGCTTCATCTTGTCTGGTGATCAATTTGGAGGGCTTCCCAGGTTTTTTTTTTTATTTATAAATAAAAATAATAAAAAAAAAATAACATGGGGTCCCCCCAAATTAGATCACCAGCCAAGGTGAAGCTGACAGCTGAGGTCTGGTATTCTCAGGGTGGGAAGAGCCATGGTTATTGGACTCTTCCCAGCCTAAAAATAGCAGGCCACAGCCGCCCCAGAAGTGGCGCATCCATTAGATGCGCCAATCCTGGCGCTTCGCCCCAACTCATCCCGCGCCCTGGTGCGTTGGCTAACGGGGTAATAAATGGGGTTGATACCAGATGTGTAATGTCACCTGGCATCAAGCCCAGCAATTAGTGATGTCACGGCGTCTATCAGATACCCGACATAACTAATTGACAGTTAACAAAAGCAAAAAAAGACAACAAAAATTTTTTTATTAGAAAAAACACTCCCCAAATCATTCCCTTGTTCTGCAATTTAATAAAAAAAAAGGGTCCGCAGAAATCCATTTGGATGTCCCACGTCGGCTCTGGACCTTCTAGAATATGGGGGCACGTTCAGGGAACGTATCCCCCATTTTCTAGGAGGGCAGACCCTCCATTTGAGGAGAGTGGGTGCCAAAAATCTGCACCCACTCTCCCCGGGTCACAGCTGCAGAGTGCGAGCAGCCAGCACAGCTCTCTGAACACAGTGCTGGCTGTCAGCTGCTCTGCACATGTGACCGGCCGGCGTCTTCTGTGAAGGAGGAGGGGGCCGCGGGGGATCAGCGCTGCGACCGGACAGGTATGTATGACACCGGGGGGAATTGGGGTGAACGGGCAGGGCCTGGGTGCATTTTTCTGTCGCATGTCTCAAGGCACATGCGACAGATAACATAGGAGCAGGGCGGCCGGTGCGCTACTGTGCGCGTGGCCATGTTGGATTTTCGGGAGGGGGGTCGGGGGTCGGGGCGGGCACTTTGGCGACACCGGGGGCTTTGCCAGGAAATGAGGTCAACAGGAAACCTCTTGACCTCACTTCCAGGTAAATGCCTGCGTTCTGGCGTGCCGACAAAGGCCGCGGACCGCAACAAAAAAGCAGGTCCATGTGGTGTAGCTGCGTTCTGACCCCACATCATTGATTTCAATGGGGGAGAGAACGCAGCCACACCGCACAAAAGAAGTGACATGCTGCTTTTCTTTCCGCACCGATTTTTGGCATCAAAAACGCTGCGGAAAGAAACGCAGCGTGTGCACTGATTTTTCAGCTTTCCCATACACTTTGCTGGGAAAGCTGAACGCATGCAATTTGCCACTGAAACGCTGCGGTTCAAAACGCAGTGTTTCCGCGGTAAAAAACGCAACGTGTGCACACAGCCTAAAGACCACAACTGCAGCAACCTGAATAAGAAAACTGAATATCATGGCTGGAGGGACCTCAACAAGTAGACTGAAGACCACAACTGGAGCAACCTCAATAAGAAGACTGAAGACCACAGCTGGAAGGACTTTAACAAGATAACTTGTTCCAAATAGCAAACCACCATTTGATGGATGTAGAGAAGGAAATTGACCAGCTTACCATTGTACTGTCAGCAACATCGCCATATGGTCTGTACATGGATTTCTCCAAGTGGGCACTCCTCAAAGTAATGCAAGCAAGTTGGTGAATAGGGAAAGGATTGTGGAATCCAGCATCGGAAAAAATATATATAGGATAAAAATCTAAATTTATTGACACATCTCCAATAAAAATGTATAAAGAAAGCCATTAAAAATAAGAATATATTTAACCTTTAGAGTTTTAGACCAACACTTGTTGACTAGTGCTGGTCCGAAATGCGTCAGTTACATGTATCCTAATTTTTAATGGCATTCCCTACAACCTTTTAATGGAGATATGTCAATAAATTTCGATTTTCATCCTAAAGATATTTCACAATCTTTTCCCCAACTTGTTTACACCATTGGATGGACCTTAATAAGTCAACTGGTACCAATATTCTATGCCTGGAGAGACCAATGACACAACGAGACATCACAGCTCGCTGTCAGAGGCCAATTCCATCACAAAACAAGAAATATGAAGCCTCCATAATGCTTTAGTTGCCATCTTTTCTGCTATTACATCTTCCCTTTCAGTTGGAGTTGGACAAAGGTCTCCAGAAGCCACCATCATCCCTTTCTACTTATATCAGTTGTACATTTAGGCATCGTGCGAGCTGTAATGGCAGCCATGATAGTTTTTGTTGACTTCACTGGCCAAGGATTTACATCCACTAGCGATTTTATAATCTTAGCGCAAACTTGTAAGTGACACTGTAGCTTCTCCCCTCCAGATGGTGCAGTATGAGGAGCATTCCTTTACTCTCATCTCTTGTCACAGCGAGGGTTGTTGTGGCCAGAAATTGGTGTCCTGTCACGGAGAGAGCATGATGTGAAGTAGTGGTCCACATTCCCGGGGTTTCTGAGGAGAATTACACTGCTCTCAAAGAGTAAGGCATCCTGATTAGATCAGTGGCAGGGTAATGACAAGGTCATACAGCGATATCCTCCTCATAGATGGACAGGAGGAGAAGGATGGCCCAGCCAATTAGGAGACCCAAGTTATGGAGGATGAAGATCAGCCAGGGTTTGCGGTCCTTCACATTCATCATAGCCGGGAGCTGCAGGAGAAGAGTAATGTGAGTGATGGATGATGCTGGTGCCCAGATGTCTCCCAATTACCGCTCCTTACCATGTCCACCAGAGCCACGTAGAGAAACATTCCAGTGGTCACCGTGAATATCCATTGCTGAATGGCTTCCTCTGCAGCGATGGAGAGCGCAATGTACAAACCAATAAACGACGTCAGTGCGCTGCCAAAATTGAGGAGTAAAGCTAAGCGGACACTAATGCCTGCGTGAAGGAGTGCCGCAAAGTCACCTGGGGAGGACACACGGTCATAAGTCAAGACTGAAACCTTAGGAAATTCACCAAAATGAGGACACCAAAATGTATGAGAAATGCGGCCAAGTACTGTGGATAGCGCCTACAACTCTGTCACCCTGCAGGAGGTGGGCCTGCATCTGTCACCCTGCAGGAGGTAGGCCTGTATCTGTCACCCTGCAGGAGGTGGGCCTGGTTCTGTCACCCTGCAGGAGGTGGGCCTGTATCTGTCACCCTGCAGAAGGTAGGCCTGTATCTGTCACCCTGCAGGAGGTGGGCCTGGTTCTGTCACCCTGCAGGAGGTAGGCCTGTATCTGTCACCCTGCAGGAGGTGGCCCTGTATCTGTCACCCTGCAGGAGGTGGCCCTGTATCTGTCACCCTGCAGGAGGTGGGCCTGTATCTGTCACCCTGCAGGAGGTGTGTCTGGATCTCTCTCCCTTCAGGAGGTGGGCCTGTATCTGTCACCCTGCAGGAGGTGGGCCTGTATCTGTCACCCTGCAGGAGGTAGGCCTGTATCGCTCTCTCCCAGCAGAAGGTGGGCCTTGGTCTCTCTCTGTCTCCCTGCAGGAGGTGGGCCTGTATCTCTCTCTTTCTACCTGCAGGAGGTGGGCATATTTCTCCCTGTCTTCCTACAAGAGGTGGGCCTGTATCTCTCTCTCTCTGTGCAGGAGGTGGGCCTGTATATGTTACCCTGCAGGGGGTAGGCCTGTATCTGTTACCCTGCAGAAAGTGGGCCAGTTTCTCTGGCTTTCTCCCTGTAGGAGGTAGGCCTGTAACTCTTTCTCAGCAGGAGGTGGTCTTGTTTCTCCTACCCTGCAGGAGGTGGGCCTGTATCTTTCTCTTTTTTCCTTGCAGGAGATGGGCCTGTATCTCTCTCTCTTTGCAGGAGGGGGGCCTATATCTTTCACCCTGCAGGAGCTGGACCTATATCTCTCTCTTCCCTGCAGAATGTAAGCCTATATCTCTGTCTCCTTGCAGGAGATGGGCCTGTATCACTTTCCCTGCAGGAGATGAGCCTGTATCTCTCTCTCTTTGCAGGAGCTGGACCTATATCTCTCTCTTCCCTGCAGAATGTAAGCCTATATCTCTGTCTCCTTGCAGGTGGTGGGCCTGTATTTCTTTCCCTGCAGGAGATGGGCCTGTATCTCTCTTTTTCACCCTACAGTAGGTGGGGTCATTAGTTTCACACTACAGGAGGTGGGACTGTCTCTGTCACCCTGCAGTAGCCGTAGCTCACCCAGCTCATGTGGCAGTTCATGGCAAAGTACAGCTATACTTGTAGCTAGACCAGTCTTCCAGGATAATGAGAAGGCAGCTCCCATGGCCAAGCCATCAGCAAAGTTGTGTATAGCATCTCCTATGGTGATCATATACGGGATCATCCGTAGCTCTGCAACAAGCAGACCAAAAGATAGAGATAAGAAGAGATGTAAACAAATGTACACATGGGTCATACAGGATATGGGAACAATATAAGAGTTCAACATGATGGGACAAGATGTGAGTCAAATGTCTTATCTTGTGGCAAGAGGAGAGCCTAATGTGGTGGAAAACGTGAGCCATATGGCATTGTGACAACACATGAGCTGGAGGTGATGGGACAGGTTGTGAGCTGGATGTAATGGACAGGACGTGATCTGGATGTGATAAGCCAGGACGTGATCCGACATGATGGGACAGGACGTGATCCAGACATGATGGGACAGGATGTGATCCAGACATGATGGGACAGGACGTGAACTGGATGTGATGGGACAAAATGTGATCCGGACGTGGTGGGACAGGACATGATCTGGACGTGATGGGACAGGACGTGATCTGGACGTGATGGGACAGGACGTGATCTGGACGTGGTGGGACAGGACATGATCTGGACGTGATGGGACAGGACGTGATCTGGATGTGAAGGGACAGGTCTTGAGCTGAACATGATGGGACAGGACGTGATCTGGATGTGAAGGGACAGGATGTGAGCTGGACGTGATCGGACAAGACGTGAGCTGGAATTGATTGGGCAAGAACTTGATGTTGATGGGACAGTACTTGAGCTAAATGTGAGTCTAGTGTAATGGGATATTACATAAGTGAGAGGTGATGGGACGTGAGCTGGAGGTGATGGGACAGGACATGAGCTGGAGGTGTTGGGACAGGACATGAGCTGGATGTGATGGGACAGGACATGAGCTGGATGTGATGGGACAGCACTTGAGTTGGACATGATGGAACAGGACGTGAGCTGGAGGCGATGGGACAGGACATGAGCTGGAAGTGGTGGGACAGGATGTGAGGTGGAAATAATGGAACAGGAAATGAGCTGGACATGATAGAACAGGACTTAAGCTGGAGTTGATGAGACAGGACTTAAGCTGGAAGTGATGGGACAGTACGTGAGGTGGAATGAGGGAACAGGCCGTGAGGTGGAATGATGGACATGAGCTGGAGGTGATGGGACAGGACATGAGCTGGAGGTGTTGGGACAGGACATGAGCTGGATGTGATGGGACAGGACATGAGCTGGATGTGATGGGACAGGACATGAGCTGGAAGTGGTGGGACAGGATGTGAGGTGGAAATAATGGAACAGGAAATGAGCTGGACATGATAGAACAGGACTTAAGCTGGAGTTGATGAGACAGGACTTAAGCTGGAAGTGATGGGACAGTACGTGAGGTGGAATGAGGGAACAGGCCGTGAGGTGGAATGATGGACATGAGCTGGAGGTGATGGAACAAGAAGCTGGAAATGATGAGACAGGCTATGAGGTGGAAATGATGTAACAGGACGTGAGCTGGAGATAATGGGACAGGACTTGAGCTTGACATGATGAAATGAGATGTTAGTAGCACGTGATGGACAGGACATGAGCTGGACATCATGGGACAAGGTGTTAGTAGAGTGTTGTAATAATAATAATAATCTTTGTTTAATAGTGCTAACATATTCCACAGAGCTTTACATACATCAGCAATGGTGTCCCCATTGGGGCTCGCAATTTACAGTCTCTATCAGTCTTTGGAGTGTGGGAGGAAATCGGAGAACCTGGAGGAAACACGGGGAGAACATACAAACTCTTTGCAGATGTAGTCCTTGGTGGAATTTGAAGCCAGGATCCCAGTGCTGCATTACATGAGCTGAACTTAATGGGACCAGACATGATCCAAATTTGATGGGAGAGAACACGAGCTGGATGGGATGGGATAGGATGTGAGCTAGACATAATGGGAGAAGACATGAGCTGGATATGAAGAGCCAAGGCATGAGCTGCATGTGATGGAAAATATGTGAGCTTGATGTGATTGGATGAGATGGGAGTCAGATGTGATGGGACAAGATGTATGGTGGATATAATTGGATGTGTGTGAGCAGGGCGTGATAGGCTAGGACAAGGATGGGTGCCATAGGACAGGATGAGAGCCAAACAAGACAGTACAGGACAACAGCTGGATGCAACTAGACAGGGTGATATCTGGATTTGATGGGATAAGATGAGAGTGCCATGTGATGATAGAGGGGGAGACAACGTAGTGGAATAATAGGAGTTGTAGTCTGCACTCCTGATGAAGACGCTGGCTAAGCTTCTAAACTTGTAGAGATAAAACATTTGCCTGTCTTGCTATCTTGGATTTCTTGGATCATAAGCAGCGCAGGCTACTACTCCTATTCCTTCACTACATTGTCTTAACGACAGGTTTCCCGGCCAGAGTGTATTGCAACAACTGAATTACTTGACCTCCTTAGTTGGGGATTAAACAACCCAAACAGGTGAGAAATGTGTTATATCTCACCTACTGATTTCCACCGAACAATACCCTATTAGGCTAAGTTCACACTTCAGTTGTTTTAAATCCGTCAGGTCCGTCAGCAACGGATCAGTCGTTTTCAAGATGTCAACTGATGCAACGGATGTGTTTTTTACAGGATTCCTTTCACAGGAATCCTGTGAAAAAACTGATCCGGTGCGTCCGTTACATCCGTTATGCGTCCGTTTTTTGACGGATCAGTCATGATCCGTTTGTGTTTGGAACAGCCCAGGGGGTGTGCCAAACATGCTGGGCATGCTCAGTAGAGCATGACGGAATCCTGCGCTGGATTCCGTCGTAAGACGGATTATGACGGAATCCAGCACCATAGACATACATTACAAGCTTGACGGATGGCAACGGATTCCTGCGGGGCGCGTTTGTTTTGACGGCCCGAAAAACGTTACATTCTGCGTTGCTCCCCGCTCGGCGGTCAGTCAAAAACGACGGACCGCGACGCAGCGGATGCAACGCAGGGTCATCAGTCGCAATCCGTCACTAATAGAAGTCTATGGGGAAATACTGGATTCCTGCAAAATATTTTGCAGGATTCCGTAATTCCTCAAGGCTACGGATTGTGACTGATGCAAAACAACTGAAGTGTGAACTTAGGCTAAGTTCACATTTCCGCTAAAATGTATCAGTCACAATCCGCTGCTCTTGTAAACAACGGAATCCGTTTAGCGGATTCCGCTGCTCCCATAGACTTGGATGAGCAGCGGATTGTGACTGATGATGCTGCGTTGCACCCTCCGCCCGACTGATCAGTCGTGGAACGACTGACCGCCGGGCGGGAGGAACGCAGCATGTAACGTTTTTTGAGCAGCGAGATCCGTCGGATTTCGCTGCGCATGCTCTCTGGCTCCCTGTCCACGTCACCAGCTTTGGTTGGTTACCCGATATTTACCCTGGTTACGGTGCAAGGAGCCAGCGCTAAGCGGTGTAGGCCCGTAACCAAGGTAAATATCGGGTAACCAAGGTAAACATCGGGTGCTTTGCTGTTACCCGATATTTAGGCTGGTTACGTGTGCAGGGAGGCCGACACTTCCCCGCTCGGCCCCGCCCCCTCCCGCACTCCGCACATGTATGTACACACACACACCTGTCCCCAGCCATGCAGACAAGCACTGCCACTGACACCCTTGTCTGGCCCCGCCCCCCGCTCGGCTCCGCCCGCTCCCACACTCCGCATGTGCACACACATACATACATACATGCACGCACACACACACACACGCACACACACACGCACACACACACACACACACACATACACTCACCTGTCCCCAGCCATGCAGACCGCAGCACTTCCACTGACATCCTCAGCGCCTGGCCCCACCCCCCGCCCGGCTCCGCCCCCTCCCGCATTCAGCATGTGTATAAACACACACACACACACACACACACACACACTCTCACACACTCACACACTCACCTGTCCTGCAGTCCCTGCGGCACTGACGTCCTCAGTGCCACGGCCCCGCTCGGCTCCCCCCCCCCCCCCCCCCCCCGAACTCCGCCCCCCGCACACAACGGAATCCGACAAAGAATTCTGTTCTTTGTCATCCGTTGTACAGCGTTGAACAGCGCATCAGTCACGTGCGTCAAGCGACGCATGTGACTGATACAAAACAACGGAAATGTGAACTTAGCCTTAGCTGTGTTTTTCCTTTATATTTAGGAAGAGGATGAGAGACAGATGCGACAGGACAAAAAAGAGACACGAAAGGACACAATGAGAACTGGAGGCTATAGGACAAGATGTATGGTGAATGTGATGGGACAAGATGTGTGCCAGATATTATGAGATGAGATGAATGGACGTGATGGGACAAGAAGTGAGTCAGATATCATAAGATGAGATGAGATGAATGGTGGACGTGATGGGACAAGAAGTGAGCCAGATATGATGACATGAGATGAGACGAATGGTGGACGTGATGGGAAAAGTTGTGAGCCAGATGTGATGAGATGAGATGAATGGTGGATGTGATGGGACAAGATGTGAGCCAGATATGATGGGTCAGGACGTGAGCCAGCTGTGACAGGAAATAATAGGACATGTGAACTGGATTTTTTTGGATGAGCCAAAAATGATGGGATAGGACATGAACCAGATGCCATGGGACAACAGTGAGCTGGACATGATGGAGCAGGACATGAGCAAGATGGTATTGAACAAGACGTCAGCCAGATGTCATGGGGCAAAATATGAGCTGGGTGTGATGGGACATACCTCGACTTCTTACTCGCGGTGGACTCTTCTGGAACTCAACATCTGAAGAGACCTGGAAAAAACATCAAAATGAGAATCCCCATACCATACTGTACCCCAAAGACAGAACACTTAAATGCTGAGGCATCCTACTGTTACATTGACTTGATGGCTATGCTGAGAATATCTGCTGACCTGGCCTTCTAATGATTGGCACTGGTGAGTACCATGTCCACCGACCACCAAGATGTAAAAAACAGAATGGGAAGTCCCTTCTCTGACTCCACATGACTAGTTCTGGACAATCAAAAGCTGGGTGGGGTATTCTTTTTGGATACAACAAGTTCTCTTGTGTTCCCATGTTATTACCATGAACGACCATAGCCGTGGTAGGAGAACGTGATTAACTGTTTTTAAACTTGTCATTAAAAGAGTCATTCCCTAAGGGCTTTGGTCCCCAGCCTTTTTGACCTTGAGAGCCACATTCATCTCTGAGAGAGGGTCGTGAGCTACATTCAGCTCTGAAAGAGGATCGCGAGACACATTCAACTCTGAAAGAGGATTGCGAGCCACATTCAACTCTGAAAGAGGATCGCAAGCCACATTCAACTCTGAGAGAGGATTGCGAGCCACATTCAACTCTGAGAGAGGGTCACGAGCCACATTCAGCTCTGGTAGAGGATTGCGAACCACATTCAGCTCTGAGAGAGGATCGCAAGCCACATTCAACTCTGAGAGAGGATTGCGAGCCACATTCAACTCTGAAAGAGGGTTGTGAGCCACATTCAGCTCTAATAGAGGATTGCGAACCACATTCAGCTCTGAGAGAGGGTCGTGAGCCATATTCAGCTCTGAGACAGGGTCGTGAACAACATTCAGCTCTAAAGCCAGCTTTACACCTTACAATTAGGTGTGCGATCTCGTATGCGATGTGACACGCCCAGGTTGCATATGGGATCTTATGAGATCACACGTAGGTCGTTCATTTGCTGTCACACGTGCGTTAGTAGTCTATGTTAAATTGATCAATTTTGTGTGCGATCCTTTAGATCATGTGTTCTGTGACGTATGCATTGGGCACCCTTTTTTTTATTTATTTATTGACTTGCCAAGCGTGTGTAATGTGTAGGGATTCGTTTTTACTATGTCATCTGCCATTCAGCTCTGCTACATGGCCGCTAACAGCAGACACAGACAGCCATGTAGCAGAGCTGAATGGCAGATGACAGCAGACACAGACAGCCATGTAGCAGAGCTGAATGGCAGATGACAGCAGACACAGACAGAGCCGCACGATCAGAATGAACTCGGGTTAACTTCACCCAACTTAATTGTCATGCTGCGGCTCTGTCTGTGCCGCGTCCTGATTAGCGGTCACCAGTGAAGGACTCACCGGTGACCGCTAAACTCCTGAGTAACTGAATTGAGCAGCCCTCTCATATGCTTACCAATCCCCGTTCCCCGGCGCAGCGCTGCACGGCATTCACACTGCTCCGGCGGCTTTAACCAGGGTATATGTTTGTGTTTTTTATTTCTAATAAAGGATTTTTTTCAGGTGTGTGTGTGTTTATTTACTGTCACTTACAGATTAATCATGGAAGGTATCTCGGGGAGACGCCTGACATGATTAATCTAGGATTTAGTGGCAGCTATGGGCTGCCATTAACTCCTTATTACCCCGATTTGCCAACGCACCTGGGCAAATCGGGAAGAGCCGGGTACAGTCCCAGAACTGTCGCATCTAATGTATGCGGCAATTCTGGGCGGCTGCTGGCTGATATTGTTAGGCTGGGGGGCTACCAATAACGTGGAGCTCCCCATCCTGAGAATACCAGCCTTCAGCCGTATGGCTTTATCTGGCTGGTTTTAAAATTGGGGACACCGCACGCCGTTTTTTTAAATTATTTAACTATTTATTTCACTGCACAGTTTAGACACGCCCACCGGCTGCTGTGATTGGGTGCAGTGAGACACCTGTCACTCAGCGTGGGGGCGTGTCTCACTGCAACCAATCATAGGCGCCGGTGGGCGGGGAAAGCAGGGAATACGAGATTGTTTAATGAGCGGCCGGCTTTTTCAAAATAGTAAAAGCCGCCGGAGCAGTGTGAATGCCGTGCAGTGCCGGAGATCGGGGATCGGTGAGTATGAGAGAGGGGGTAAGAGGGATAGACTGACATGGACAGAGAGAGAGGGACAGAGATAGTGACCGACTGACAGAGATTAGTGAATGACAGACATTGTGAGGCGCTTCAGAATGCAGCTTTTCAGCTGCGCTCTGAAGCAGACCTTTTATAAGCTGCGGTGCAGAGCACACACCTGCGCACATAGCATCAGACACCAAAATCGTATGAGGGATGTCACACGTTACAATTGACTAGGTTCGTACAACAAAACGTCCAATGTATGAGGAATAAACGACGTGTATGCGATCACCGTATTTGCGTTCAATCTTGATCGCACGTAGGTGTCACACGCAAATACGTCACGAACGATGCCGGATGTGCGTCACTTACAACTTGACCCCGACGACGGATTGAAAGATTTATTGAAGCGTGTAAAGCAGGCATAAGAGATGTTTGCGAGCCATGTTCATCTCTGAGAGAGGGTCATGAGCCACATTCAGCTCTGAGAGAGGGTCACGAACCACATTCAGCTCTGAGAGAGGGTCACGAGCCACATTCAGCTCTGAGAGAGGGTCACAAGCCACATTCAGCTCTGAGAGAGGGTCACGAACCACATTCAGCTCTGAGAGAGGGTCACAAGCCACATTCAGCTCTGAGAGAGGGTCACGAACCACATTCAGCTCTGAGAGAGGGTCACGAGCCACATTCAGCTCTGAGAGAGGGTCACGAGCCACATTCAGCTCTGAGAGAGGGTCACGAGCCACATTCAGCTCTGAGAGAGGGTCACGAGCCACATTCAGCTCTGAGAGAGGGTCACGAACCACATTCAGCTCTGAGAGAGGGTCACGAACCACATTCAGCTCTGAGAGAGGGTCACGAGCCACATTCAGCTCTGAGAGAGGGTCACGAGCCACATTCAGCTCTGAGAGAGGGTCACGAGCCACATTCAGCTCTGAGAGAGGGTCACGAGCCACATTCAGCTCTGAGAGAGGGTCACGAACCACATTCAGCTCTGAGAGAGGGTCACGAGCCACATTCAGCTCTGAGAGAGGGTCACGAGCCACATTCAGCTCTGAGAGAGGGTCACGAGCCACATTCAGCTCTGAGAGAGGGTCACGAACCACATTCAGCTCTGAGAGAGGGTCACGAGCCACATTCAGCTCTGAGAGAGGGTCACGAGCCACATTCAGCTCTGAGAGAGGGTCACGAGCCACATTCAGCTCTGAGAGAGGGTCACGAACCACATTCAGCTCTGAGAGAGGGTCACGAGCCACATTCAGCTCTGAGAGAGGGTCACGAGCCACATTCAGCTCTGAGAGAGGGTCACGAACCACATTCAGCTCTGAGAGAGGGTCACGAACCACATTCAGCTCTGAGAGAGGGTCACGAGCCACATTCAGCTCTGAGAGAGGGTCACGAGCCACATTCAGCTCTGAGAGAGGGTCACGAGCCACATTCAGCTCTGAGAGAGGGTCACGAGCCACATTCAGCTCTGAGAGAGGGTCACGAGCCACATTCAGCTCTGAGAGAGGGTCACGAGCCACATTCAGCTCTGAGAGAGGGTCACGAACCACATTCAGCTCTGAGAGAGGGTCACGAGCCACATTCAGCTCTGAGAGAGGGTCACGAGCCACATTCAGCTCTGAGAGAGGGTCACGAACCACATTCAGCTCTGAGAGAGGGTCACGAACCACATTCAGCTCTGAGAGAGGGTCACGAGCCCCATTCAGCTCTGAGAGAGGGCCTCAAGCCACATTCAGCTCTAAGAGAGGGTCACGAACCACATTCAGCTCTGAGAGAGGGTCAGGAGCCACATCCAGCTCTGAGAGAGGGTCACGAGCCACATTCAGCTCTGAGAGAGGGTCACGAACCACATTCAGCTCTGAGAGAGGGTCACGAACCACATTCAGCTCTGAGAGAGGGTCACGAGCCACATTCAGCTCTGAGAGAGGGTCACGAGCCCCATTCAGCTCTGAGAGAGGTCAGTTCTGAGAGAGGGTCGCTGTATTGACCTTCAAACCCAATAGGAGACTGCCTTTATCGCTGCTGTTTCAGGGTATGCCACACCAAGTGTGCCAGCTGGCAGTGAGCTTGGTCACCAATAAAGGTGACACTTCAGAGAGAAAAAAAATAAACCATAATTTCTGAGCCAACTCTCTGTTATTTTACCCAGTCGGGCACACCACTGACAAAAAGTTAAAGATCTATCCCAAGACTTTTCATGGGGCAAGAACTTATCTACTCTATCCTCAGCATCTTCCACCCTCTTCTCACTAACATACCAGCTCTGTCTGGGACACGGACTGCTTTTGCAGTTTCCTCTTCTTCTTTTCCTCACGGAAATTCTGCAGGTCGACCCCATGGTTGTGTCCGTGGCCTCCATCATCATCACCGTCCTGACAATAAAAAACAACATACAATTAGTCAGGACCAAGCTGCTGATCACCCAACAAATGAGCAAAATGCTCCTTCATCGTGTGAAATGAACTAGAACAATGGCAGCCTATGTGTACTGAACAACATATGGATCACTCCGTGCGCATCACTCAGCTTGGTCTGCATGTGTCAACCCGCTTCTAAAAGGAACCTGTCATGTAAAAAAACACTCTTAACCTGCACATATAGGGTTAATCTGCAGGTTAATGGCGTTCTAAAACTGCCTGGCCGCTGGACTGAGAGCCCGGCTACCAGGAGGAAAGGAGCTTTATTCCTCCCTACAGCCTCGGCTTTCAGTCATAGAGGCACAGCCGGCACAACTTCAGTCAGTGCTTTGTGCATAGTGACTGGCGGCTGTAACTGCTCTCGGCACTGACTGACAGCCGGCTCTGTACTGATTCACTAAGGAGCAGGTTGTCAGTCAGTGCTGCAAAGAGCATGACTAAAGCTGCGCCAGCCATGCCCCTATGACTGAAAGCCGAGGTGGCGGGTGGAAGAAAGGTAATTTCCTCCTGGTAGGGGCTGCACAGTGTTGGAACGTTATTATACTGCAAATTAACCACATGTCTGCAATGTTAATAGCGGTTTTTCCATGACAGGTTCCCATTAAATGACCACCGATCAATAAATGTCTATAGACTGGGAGTTTAATGCTGATGGCTCATCCTGGTAAGCAGCCCCTCTACTGATGGTCTTCACTGTAGCTAAAGTCCCTCATCTTGATAAGATCTCCAGTCTAGAGAAAGGTCATTAGTGTCCTGTAGGTGTTCTCTCTACCTGGAGTCTTTAGTCCAAAGAATGTCTCCTGTCCAGCAATGATCTCTAGTTCAGCAACGGTCTACAGTACAACAGATGTTTCCTGTCCAGTTCCGGTCTCCAGTCCAGTAAATGTCTCGAGTCCAGTAAATGTCTCGAGTCCAGTAAATGTCTCGAGTCCAGTAAATGTCTCCTGTCCAGTAAATGTCTTCTATCCAGTAAATGTCTCAAGTCCAGTAAATGTCTCCTGTCTAGTAAACGTCTCCAGACCAGTAAACGTCTCCAGACCAGTAAACGTCTCCAGACCAGTAAATGTCTCCTGTCTAGTAAACGTCTCCAGACCAGTAAACGTCTCCAGTCCTGTAAATGTCTCCTATCCAGTAAACGTCTCCAATCCAGTAAACGTCTCCAGACCAGTAAACGTCTCCAGACCAGTAAACGTCTCCAGACCAGTAAACGTCTCCAGACCAGTAAACGTCTCCAGTCCAGTAAACGTCTCCTATCCAGTAAACGTCTCCAATCCAGTAAACGTCTTCAGTCCAGTAAACGTCTTCAGTCCAGTAAACGTCTCCAATCCAGTAAACGTCTTCAGTCCAGTAAACGTCTTCAGTCCAGTAAACGTCTTCAGTCCAGTAAACGTCTCCAGTCCAGTAAACGTCTCCAATCCAGTAAACGTCTTCAGTCCAGTAAACGTCTTCAGTCCAGTAAACGTCTCCAGTCCAGTAAACGTCTTCAGTCCAGTAAACGTCTCCAGTCCAGTAAACGTCTCCAGTCCAGTAAACGTCTTCAGTCCAGTAAACGTCTTCAGTCCAGTAAACGTCTCCAGTCCAGTAAACGTCTTCAGTCCAGTAAACGTCTTCAGTCCAGTAAACGTCTCCAGTCCAGTAAACGTCTTCAGTCCAGTAAACGTCTCCAGTCCAGTAAACGTCTCCAGTCCAGTAAACGTCTCCAGTCCAGTAAACGTCTTCAGTCCAGTAAACGTCTTCAGTCCAGTAAACGTCTCCAGTCCAGTAAACGTCTTCAGTCCAGTAAACGTCTCCAGTCCAGTAAACATCTCCAGACCAGTAAACGTCTCCAATCCAGTAAACGTCTTCAGTCCAGTAAACGTCTCCAGTCCAGTAAACGTCTCCAGACCAGTAAACGTCTCCAGACCAGTAAACGTCTCCAGTTCAGTAAACGTCTCCAGTCCAGTAAACGTCTCCAATCCAGTAAACGTCTCCAGTCCAGTAAACGTCTCCAGTCCAGTAAACGTCTCCAGTTCAGTAAACGTCTCCAGTTCAGTAAACGTCTTCAGTCCAGTAAACGTCTCCAGTCCAGTAAACGTCTCCAGTCCAGTAAACGTCTCCAGTCCAGTAAACGTCTCCAGTCCAGTAAACGTCTCCAGTCCAGTAAATGTCTCCAGACCAGTAAACGTCTCCAGACCAGTAAATGTCTCCAGTCCAGTAAACGTCTCCAGACCAGTAAACGTCTCCAGTCCAGTAAACGTCTCCAGTACAGTTAACGTCTCCTGTCCAAGAAAAAGCATCTAGTGAGTAGAAATGAGCAGATCGATCCACAGAGGGTCTAATTTGAGTCGATGTTTCTGAAATCTGAAGTTCTACACAAATTTGAACAATTTGCAAGTTGATTCGCAAGGATCACAAAAAAAAAAGCACTCTGCCATTTGTCATATGCTGCACACTCAGTGAGCAATCTAATGGCGTCTGGTGTAGCTGCATGGGCTGCCCCATAATGCTCTGCATCAACCTGATCTCATGATGAAACACATCCGACCACAGGGGCTATCACAGGTAGTATAAAACTGTGCAGGGATAGGAGCTCAGAGCATAAAGCATAGGGATAGATAAAGGCCTCATGTGATTGTGGTGAGGGATAATGGAAGTGACAGTCTGACAGAAGAAGCGTCGACACCTTTGAAGTGTGGAGCTGGAGAAGGATATTATCAATACCATGGATGGCAAGAAGTAGAAACAAATCAATTCTGGAACAAATCAGCCAGACATGTCACTGGAAGCAAGAATCACCAAGCTACACATGATACGAAGAGAAAAATCACTTGAGAAGGACATCATGGTCAGAAGAATAGAAGGAACAAGGCAAAGAGGTAGACCAGCAACCCAATGGCTTGACCCCGGTGGACTTATCTAGGTGGAGAAGACCCTGGTGGACCTATCTAGGCGGAGAAAACCATGGTGGACCTATCTACCGGAGAAGACCCTGGTGAACCTATCTAGGCGAAGAAGACCCTGGTGGACCTCTTTAGGCAGAGAAGACCCCGGTGGGCCTATCTTGGCAGAGCAGACCCTGGTGGGCCTATCTAGGTTGCACAAGCTCAATCTTCCTACAGACCGTTCATCCATCAAGTCACCATGGCTCAAGCTGAAGGCTGAGAACACCCTGGTAGACCTATGTAGGCGGCGAACACGCTGGTGAACCTATCTACGGTAGGTGGAGAAGACTGTGGTGGACCTATCTAAGCGGACAAGACCATGGTGGGACTATCTAGGCGGAGAAGACCCTGGTGGACCTATCTAGGCGGAGAAAACTGTGGTGGACCTATCTAAGCGGAGAAGACCCTGGTGGGCCTATCTAGGCGGAGAAGACCCGGTGGACCTATCTAGGTGATGAAGACCCTGGTGGGCCTATCTAGGCAGAAAAGACCCTGGTGGGCCTATCTAGGTTGCACAAGCTCAATCTTCCTACAGAGCGTTCATCCATCAAGTCACCATGGCTCAAGCTGAAGGCTGATTAAAAATAAAGTCGTAGTATGTGAATAGAAATCCAGGATCCATGATATCCGGTTAGCTGTGGTGTCCTCTCCTCATCGCCCCTCACTGTGTGACTGTGAATTATACTGTCAGGGCCAGGTGGACGGGCAGACCCAGGAGGTGGATCCACTGGGCCGAACTCCTAGATGGTGGTAAGGGGTCCGGTAGCTGGAGCACTATAGGCAGCAGAACAGTCCGTGCACAGGAGTATAACGGAGAAGTCCCTGGGACTACGGAGTCACTGGTGGTAGTCCGGGTGACGCAGCTCAGGTTCGGAAGCCGAGAAGATGTCAGGCGGGGTCCGGAACCTTTGGAGCGAGATGACAGGTCACCGCAGGGATCCGAGATGGTACGGACTGTCAGGATGGCAGATGGACTGCGTTCGGGGTTCGGGATTCGGTCTGGACCGGATGGCGAGGCAGGCACGGCTCTACAAGAGAGATAGGTGAGTATATACACATATACACCAGGAGACCTGACTCCTAGCTTAAGAAACACGAAGATCAGGCCCCGCCCCCTTGGACATAAACCCCCTTTATACCCTGTACCTGTTTTGCATCATTTCCTGTTAATGGACGCTGGCCCTTTAAGAAAGGGTCAATGACCGCGCGCGCGCCCTAATGCGCATGCGCGCTGCCCGAGTGCCAGAAGCCAGAGCAGGAAGCTGCGAGGAGGAAGCAGCAGGGCCAGGATGGGGCTGTGAAGCCGACGGACGCCGGGTGCGGGGACCAGGACGCTGGGGACGCGCTGGCAAGGGGTGCTGGAGAGCGGGGAGCGGCGGTGACCGGACCAAGGAACCGGGAAGCGAGACGGAGGACCCGGGGAGCGTGACAGGTGAGCCGGAGGGCAGCACAGGGGACCCGGGGAGCGTGACAGTACCCCCCCCCCCACGCCCCCCTCCCCGCAACTGGGACAGGAAGGCACGGATCAGCGGAGTACCCACATTCTCCCGGGGTTCCCAGGACCTATCCTCAGGACCATACCCTGCCCAGTCCACCAGGAAGAACTGTCGACCCCGTACGGTCTTCATGGCCACGATATCCCTTACCGCATAGATGTCGTCATCGGCAATAGGTGGAGGAGCCGAACTGGCAGCAGCGGAGAAGGGACCCAGGACAACCGGCTTGAGCAGGGAGACGTGGAATGAGTTGGGTATCCTCATCGTGGCCGGGAGCTGCAGCTTGTAGGAGACCTCATTGATCTTGTTGAGGACTTTAAACGGCCCGATGTAGCGAGGACCCAGCTTGTAGGATGGTATCTTCAATCGGACGTACTTGGATGCAAGCCAGACTAGATCTCCAGGAGAGAAACACGGAGGATCCAGATGTCTCTTGTCTGCGTGTCTTTTCATCCGCAGGGAAGCACGCCCAAGGGACGCCTTGACAGAGTCCCAAATGGTTGCAAAGTCACGGGCTACAGTATCAGCAGCAGGGACATCCGAAGAAGGGGATACAGGCAATGGGACGGAGGGCTGAAGTCCGTAAACGACATGGAAGGGAGAGCTGGAGGACGACTCACTGATGTGGTGGTTATGGGAGAATTCAGCCCAAGGAAGAAGCGTGGACCAGTCGTCGTGATGGGCGTTGACATAGTGACGTAAGAAAGAGGTCAATATTTGATTGACCCTCTCCACTTGGCCATTAGACTGAGGATGGTATGCAGATGAAAAGTCCAGAGTCACTCCCAGATGGTTGCAGAGAGCCCTCCAGAAGCGGGAGGTGAACTGAGTTCCTCTATCGGATACGATGTGAGATGGAAAGCCATGCAAGCGGAAGATGTGATGTATGTAGGCGTCCGCGAGTTCCTGAGCAGAGGGCAATCCAGCCATAGGGACGAAATGAGCCATTTTAGAGAATCGATCCACCACGACCCATATGACTGTGTGTCCGGAGGACAATGGCAAGTCTGTAATAAAGTCCATCGCTATGTGTTGCCACGGAACTGAAGGTATCGGCAGAGGCAGAAGACGGCCATATGGCAGGTGTTTGGGCGTCTTGTTCCTGGCACAAGAGGAGCAGGCAGAGACAAAAGCAGCGACGTCCGTGCGAAGGGATGGCCACCAGTAATGGCGTACAATCGCACCCCATGTTCTCTTCTGACCAGCATGACCGGCTGTTTTCGAGGCATGACCCCAGTGTAACACTTTTTGCCTGTCTGTCTCAGAGACATAGGTCTTCCCGGGCGGTATCTGGGCCAGGGTGACAGGGGCCACCGGAATGATTTTGCTAGGACAGATGATGGGTTGGGTAGTCTCCTCCTCCTGCTCCATGGGCATGAAAGACCTGGACAAGGCATCAGCGCGTACATTCTTGTCCGCGGGTCGGAAATGGAGCTGGAAATCAAACCTGGCAAAGAATAAGGACCACCTGGCTTGCCGTGGGTTCAGTCGCTGAGCAGACCGCAGGTATTCCAGGTTCTTGTGGTCCGTGTAAATGATAACGGGGTACACTGCTCCTTCCAGAAGGTAGCGCCATTCCTCCAGAGCCAGTTTGACTGCCAAGAGCTCTCGGTCACCGATGGTGTAGTTGCGTTCAGGCGCAGAGAAGCTCTTGGAGAAGAATCCGCAAGTCACCATCTTCCCGGAGGAGGATTTCTGCATGAGCACTGCTCCGGCTCCTGAGGAGGAGGCATCCACCTCCAAGGTGAACTGGCGGTTTAACTCCGGACGGTGAAGTACAGGAGAGGAGGCAAATGCCCGCTTCAGCGAGCCAAACGCGGCGTCGGCCGCAGGTGACCAGTCCTTTGGATTAGCCTCCTTCTTGGTCAAAGCGGAGAGAGGAGCAGTCAGAGCCGAGAAGTGAGGGATGAACTGGCGGTAATAGTTGGCGAATCCCAGGAAGCGTTGGATTGCCTTCAGTCCAGAAGGAGGAGGCCAGTTGAGAATGGAGGAGACCTTCTTTGGATCCATCTGCAGTCCGGTATCAGAGATGATGTACCCCAGGAAGGGGAGAGAAGACTGCTCAAAGACACACTTCTCATACTTCGCGTACAGACGATTCTCTCTCAGTCTTTGTAGAACCAGCTGCACGTTCTCTCTGTGGGTCTGGAGGTCCAGAGAGAAGACAAGGATGTCATCCAGATATACTACCACACAGAGGTAAAGAAGGTCCCGGAAGACGTCGTTCACCAGTTCTTGAAAGACGGCTGGGGCGTTACACAGGCCGAAGGGCATCACGCAGTATTCATAGTGCCCATCGCGAGTGTTGAACGCGGTCTTCCATTCGTCCCCAGAGCGGATGCGGACCAGATTGTAAGCACCCCGAAGATCCAGCTTGGTGAACACACGAGCTCCTCTAAGCCGGTCAAACAATTCAGGGATGAGCGGCAGAGGGTACTTGTTTTTTACGGTGATTTGATTCAAACCCCGGTAGTCTATGCATGGGCGTAAGTCGCCCTCTTTCTTCTTGACAAAGAAGAAACCTGCTCCAGCAGGAGAGGAGGATCTCCGGATGAATCCCCTTGCCAGGCTCTCTGTGATGTAAGTAGACATGGCCCTTGTTTCGGCTGGAGACAATGGATATATCCGTCCTCGAGGTGGTGTAGTTCCAGGGAGCAGGTCGATGGCACAATCGTAGGGACGATGTGGCGGAAGTACCTCGGATTCCTTTTTATCAAAGACGTCTGCAAAGGACCAATAGGCCGAGGGCAGCCCCGGTAGGTTTTCTGGAACCGGAGGTCGTCGGATGGGTTGTATGGTCTTCAGGCACTTCTCATGGCACGAAGAGCCCCATCGGGTGATTTCGCCAGTGCCCCAGCTGACTGATGGTTCGTGTGTCCGCAACCAGGGAAGTCCCAGCAGGATTTGATGGGACATGTGTGGGAGGACGTAGAGAGCGATGTTCTCGGTGTGCAGGGCACCGATACGCAGTTCCACCGGCTTGGTGATCCAGGAGATGGTGTCAGAGAGGGGTCTCCCATCCACAGAGGCAATCACGAGGGGCTTGTCAAGTGGAGTAACAGGCACCTGGTACTTGTCCACCGTGGCCTGCTGGATGAAATTGCCTGCTGCCCCGGAATCGAGGTATGCCTCAGCCGTGAACCGCGTCTCTCCCGTTGTCACTTGCACAGTCCATGTAACCGGGTCTGAGAGAGTCCCAGCACCTAGGGTGGCCTCTCCTACCAACCCTAGGCTTTGGAGTTTCCCGGCCTCTCAGGACAGGAGCGTAGCAGGTGTGAGTCCTCTCCGCAGTAAAAGCAGAGGCCCTTGGCGAGCCGCTCAGCTCTACGTTGTTCAGACTGCCGCACTCTGTCGATCTGCATGGGCTCGTGGACGGGGGCCCCAGCTGTTGATGACTGAAGTACGGAGGGCTTCTGCGGAGGAGAGGAATGCCGTACCGGACGTCTCTCACGGGACACTTCCTTGGATCGCTCCTGAAAGCGGATGTCCACTCGGGTCGCTAGGGTAATCAGGGCATCCAGGGTGGTCGGTACGTCACGACCCGCCAGCTCATCTTTAATTCGCCCCGAGAGTCCTTCCCAGAAGGCGGCGGTTAGGGCTTCGTTGTTCCACCCGAGTTCCGAAGCCAAGGTGCGAAACCGGATTGCGTATTGGCCCACCGTCAGAGTCCCCTGACGCAGCCGGAGAAGAGACGAAGCAGACGCGGAGGCGCGTCCGGGCTCCTCAAAGGTGCCACGGAATGCCTGCAGGAAGTCCTGGATGTTCGTGGTCACAGGATCCCCCTTCTCCCACAAGGGGTTCATCCACGCCAGTGCCTCACCCTCTAGATGGGACATGATGAAGGCGACCTTGGCTTGATCAGAGGCAAACAAATGCGGCAGCTGCGTGAAATGGAGGGAGCATTGGTTTAAGAATCCCCTGCAGGTCTTGGGGTCTCCGGCGTACCGGGGTGGTGAGGCCAAACGAAGTCTGGAAGTATCTGAAGAAGTCGCCACGGGAGCTGGAGCCGTGGCTTGACTAGTGGAGGCCCGGGATGCTGAAGACGTGACTGCCGCTTGTAGCGTGTTCAGGCGGGCGTCCACAGAAGACATAAATTGCAGCATGCGGGTCTGAGTCTCACGCTGGCGTTGGAGTTCCTCCTGTACGGCTGCTAGTGCTGCAGCGGGATCCATGGCCTGATCTTACTGTCAGGGCCAGGTGGACGGGCAGACCCAGGAGGTGGATCCACTGGGCCGAACTCCTAGATGGTGGTAAGGGGTCCGGTAGCTGGAGCACTATAGGCAGCAGAACAGTCCGTGCACAGGAGTATAACGGAGAAGTCCCTGGGACTACGGAGTCACTGGTGGTAGTCCGGGTGACGCAGCTCAGGTTCGGAAGCCGAGAAGATGTCAGGCGGGGTCCGGAACCTTTGGAGCGAGATGACAGGTCACCTCAGGGATCCGAGATGGTACGGACTGTCAGGATGGCAGATGGACTGCGTTCGGGGTTCGGGATTCGGTCTGGACCGGATGGCGAGGCAGGCACGGCTCTACAAGAGAGATAGGTGAGTATATACACATATACACCAGGAGACCTGACTCCTAGCTTAAGAAACACGAAGATCAGGCCCCGCCCCCTTGGACATAAACCCCCTTTATACCCTGTACCTGTTTTGCATCATTTCCTGTTAATGGACGCTGGCCCTTTAAGAAAGGGTCAATGACCGCGCGCGCGCCCTAATGCGCATGCGCGCTGCCCGAGTGCCAGAAGCCAGAGCAGGAAGCTGCGAGGAGGAAGCAGCAGGGCCAGGATGGGGCTGTGAAGCCGACGGACGCCGGGTGCGGGGACCAGGACGCTGGGGACGCGCTGGCAAGGGGTGCTGGAGAGCGGGGAGCGGCGGTGACCGGACCAAGGAACCGGGAAGCGAGACGGAGGACCCGGGGAGCGTGACAGGTGAGCCGGAGGGCAGCACAGGGGACCCGGGGAGCGTGACATATACCACTGTGATATATGGCAGGACTGTGACAGCAGCAGGGCGGTATTACAGCAGACTAAATACAAATCCTGAATCCAAGTCTTGCTTCTGTGTGTTGATGAACTTTGCTCTGGGCTGCACCATTTTTTTTAAAGAGAAATCTCTCAAATCCTGAAACTAGATTTCCTGGTCACATCCTGTTTTCTAAAGGCGCATGGATGTTTTTTCTTCACCCTTGAAAGGGAATCTGTCAGCGGGCTTTTGTACCTCATCTGAAAGCAGTATGATGTAGGAAAAGAGACCCTTAATCTAGTGAAGGTCACCATCCCAAAAATGTCAAGGTCGAGCAAAGGACACCAGTCCAGCGAAGGACACAAGTCCAGCGAAGGACACGACTCCAGCAAAGGACACTAGTCCAATGAAGAACACTGGTCCAATAAAGGACACCAGTCCAGCGAAGGACACCACTCCAGCGAAGGACACTGGTCCAATGAAGAACACTGGTCCAGTAAAGGACACCAGTCCAATGAAGGTCTCCTGTCCAGTGAACAACCCCAGTTCCTTCTATTTGTGTTATGATTTATGAGGAGTCGTTCATTCTGCAGATAAATCTTGGGGGCCTCCTGCAGGTCAGAGACCCACCCCCCAACCACGATGTTCCCAATTTACAATCTATTGATTCACCTCATGTTTTACCAGTAGACCAAAGATCTTCTCCAGGAGGAAGAAAGCATAGAGACCACCCAAGACTGCCAAAAGTTTCCACATATGAGTGCGGTCTTCTTCTTCGTGACCGTGAGCGTGGCCATCGGATTCACTGTGTCCGTGCAGACCCAGGAACTGTGCAAACAGCAGAAAGTGGACAAAACCAGAACAGAACAAACATTAGCCCTAAACTCTGCAGTGTATAAGCACAGACAGCAGGGGGCGGTATAATGTGTGCAGTGTATGAGCACAGACAGCAGGGGGCGGTATAATGTGTGCAATGTATCAGCATAGACAGCAGGGGGCGGTATAATGTGTGCAATGTATCAGCATAGACAGCAGGGGGCGGTATAATGTGTGCAGGGTATAATGTGTGCAGTGTATTAGCATAGACAGCAGGGGGCGGTATAATGTGTACAGGGTATCAGCATAGACAGCAGGGGGCGGTATAATGTGTGCAGGGTATCAGCATAGACAGCAGGGGGCGGTATAATGTGTGCAGGGTATCAGCATAGACAGCAGGGGGCGGTATAATGTGTGCAGGGTATAATGTGTGCAGTGTATTAGCACAGACAGCAGGGGGCGGTATAATGTGTGCAGGGTATCACCACAGACAGCAGGGGGCAGTATAATGTGTGACATGTATAATGTGTACAATGCATAATATGTGCAGTGTATAATGTGTAAAGTGTATCAGTACAGACAGCAGGGGGCGGTATAATGTATGCAGTAAATAATGTGTGCAGTGTATAATGTGTATAATGTGTGCAGTGTATAATGTGTGCAGTGTATAATGTGTATAATGTGTGCAGTGTATAATGTGTGCAGTGTATCACCACAGACAGCAGGGGGCAGCATAATGTGTTTAATGTGCGCAGTGTATAATGTTTGCAGTGTATAATGTGTGAAATGTATCAGTACAGACAGCAGGGGGCGGTATAATGTGTGCAATGTATAATGTGTGCAGCGTATAATGTGTGCAGTGTATCACCACAGACAGCAGGGGGCGGCATAATGTGTATAATGTGCGCAGTGTATAATGTGTGCAGTGTATCACCACAGACAGCAGGGGGCGGCATACTGTGTATAATGTGCGCAGTGTATAATGTGTGCAGTGTATAATGTGTATAATGTGTGCAGTGTATAATGTGTATAATGTGTGCAGTATATAATGTGTGCAGTGTATAATGTGTATAATGTGTGCAGTGTATAATGTGTATAATGTGTATAATGTGTGCAGTGTATAATGTGTATAATGTGTGCAGTATATAATGTGTGCAGTGTATAATGTGTATAATGTGTGCAGTGTATAATGTGTATAATGTGTATAATGTGTATAATGTGTGCAGTGTATAATGTGTATAATGTGTGCAGTGTATAATGTGTATAATGTGTATAATGTGTGCAGTGTATAATGTGTATAATGTGTGCAGTATATAATGTGTGCAGTGTATAATGTGTATAATGTGTGCAGTGTATAATGTGTATAATGTGTGCAGTATATAATGTGTGCAGTGTATAATGTGTATAATGTGTGCAGTGTATAATGTGTATAATGTGTGCAGTGTATAATGTGTGCAGTGTATAATGTGTGCAGTGTATAATGTGTATAATGTGTGCAGTGTATAATGTGTATAATGTGTGCAGTGTATAATGTGTATAATGTGTGCAGTGTATAATGTGTATAATGTGTGCAGTGTATAATGTGTGCAGTGTATAATGTGTGCAGTGTATCACCACAGACAGCAGGGGGCGGCATAATGTGTATAATGTGTGCAGTGTATAATGTGTGCAGTGTATAATGTGTATAATGTGTGCAGTGTATAATGTGTATAATGTGTGCAGTGTATAATGTGTATAATGTGTGCAGTGTATAATGTGTATAATGTGTGCAGTGTATAATGTGTGCAGTGTATAATGTGTGCAGTGTATCACCACAGACAGCAGGGGGCGGCATAATGTGTATAATGTGTGCAGTGTATAATGTGTGCAGTGTATCACCACAGACAGCAGGGACGGCATAATGTGTATAATGTGTGCAGTGTATAATGTGTGCAGTGTATCACCACAGACAGTAGGGGGCGGCATAATGTGTATAATGTGTGCAGTGTATAATGTGTGCAGTGTATCACCACAGACAGCAGGGGGCGGAATACTGTGTATAATGTGTGCAGTGTATAATGTGTGCAGTGTATAATGTGTGCAGTGTATAATGTGTGCAGTGTATAATGTGTGCAGTGTATAATGTGTGCAGTGTATAATGTGTGCAGTGTATAATGTGTGCAGTGTATCACCACAGACAGCAGGGACGGCATACTGTGTATAATGTGTGCAGTGTATAATGTGTGCAGTGTATCACCACAGACAGCAGGGGGCGGAATACTGTGTATAATGTGTGCAGTGTATCACCACAGACAGCAGGGGGCGGCATAATGTGTATAATGTGTGCAGTGTATAATGTGTATAATGTGTATAATGTGTGCAGTGTATCACCACAGACAGCAGGGGGCGGTATACTGTGTATAATGTGTGCAGTGTATAATGTGTGCAGTGTATAATGTGTGCAGTGTATAATGTGTGAAGTGTGTCACCACAGACAGTAGGGGGCGGTATACTGTGTATAATGTATGCAGTGTATCAGCACAGACAGCAGGGGGCGGTATACTGTGTACAATGTGTGCAGTGTATAATGTGTGAAGTGTGTCACCACAGACAGCAGGGGGCGGTATACTGTGTATAATGTGTGCAGTGTATCAGCACAGACAGCAGGGGGCGGTATACTGTGTACAATGTGTGCAGTGTATAATGTGTGAAGTGTGTCACCACAGACAGCAGGGGGCGGTATACTGTGTATAATGTGTGCAGTGTATAATGTGTGCAGTGTATAATGTGTGCAGTGTGTCACCACAGACAGCAGGGGGCGGTATACTGTGTATAATGTGTGCAGTGTATCAGCACAGACAGCAGGGGGCGGTATACTGTGTACAATGTGTGTAGTGTATCAGCACAGCCAGCTGTTTTCAGCACAGTTTAGTAATAATAATCTGTTACCTGGGGGATAAGGTGTAGAATTGCGTCTCCGGTCAATGACCCGACTGCCAGACTGACAAAGAACTGAATGACGTACTGATAGACCGCTGTGCAGGCCGTGCACAGCAGGACCACAATGCCGAACAGCGAACACAGGCAGACGATCAGCGTGGCGATACTGCCGTAGAGGTATTCTGTGGAGTACAGGAGAACGGTCAGACACTGTGGTAAGAATGTCACAATGTGACTGTAGGATAGCTGGAGACAAGGGGCTCATATTCTCTCCTTAAGGCTATTGGACCCTTGGCTTTCCCTAACCTCAGGATTACCCCTGATGGTGGAGATGACGGAGTCTTGTGCCTTACTATACTCCTGAGTAACGCTCATCTGCTCCCCCATGAAAGGAAGGGGCAGGAGTGTGAGGGAAACACAGATTTAGACAGACAGGGATAACAAAGGCTCAGTCACACTTCACACTCTCACGAACAAACAGTAAGAAACTAAAGTGGAAAGCAAGTGAAGCTAGGCAGCAACAAAAGACACCAAGGGTTAACACCACAACCACTCACAACAATGATACACTCAACCACCAGTAAGCCTGGATAAATCCACCTCTCCAGACCAGTATAGACAAGCTATAGCTAGCATTATAAGAACAGTCCAGCCAGCACATAGAGGAAGAGAGTGAATATGACTGGCTCTCCCATAGCAGGTGACTAAAGAAGACTAACAAGCAGACCAGCAGAGATTAACTCTTGCTAGCCTGCCTATGAACTACAAGTCTGTGAGTCGACATCTGAGTTTCCTTGCCCTGATCACAGACCTCAGAGAAGTTAGAAGGCAGAATACCAGCATTCTGGAGTTTCCACAGATCCTTACACCATCATGACAGTCGGCAATGCCTGCATAAACTTCCTTGTGACAGTACTCCTCCCTCTTACAGGGGCCTCTGGATCCTCAAATCCTGGCTTTTCTGTATGAAGATGATGTAAAGTCCTAACCAGGCGCTCAGCATGGATATCAGAGGCTGGTACCCAAGCCCTCTCCTGAGGACCATAACCCCGCCAATGGAGCAAATATTGCAACGAATGGCACATAGGACAAAACAAGAATCAACAATATTGGACACCTGGAATTATAAAGGCCCATCGAGTAAAACCGGAGGCGGAGGTAAAGGACAAGGGGCTTCTGAACCCACATATTTCTTTAACAGATATTGTTATACACTGTGTGCAGAATTATTAGGCAGATGAGTATTGTGATCACATGACACTTTTTATACATGTTGTCCTACTCCAAGCTGTATAGGCTGAGAGCCAACTACCAATTAAGTAAATCAGGTGATGTCATCTCTGTAATGAGGAGGGGTGCGGTGTAATGAAATCAACGCCCTATATAAGGGGGGCTTAATTATTAGGCAACTTCCTTTCCTTTGGTAAAATGGGTCAGAAGAGAGATTGGACGGGCTCTGAAAAGTCCATATTGTGAGATGTCTTGCAGAGGGATGCAGCAGTCTTGAAATTGCCAAACATTTGAAGCGTGATCACCGAACAATCAAGCGTTTCATGGCAAATAGCCAACAGGGTCGCAAGAAGCGTGTTGGGCAAAAAAGGCGCAAAATAACTGCTCATGAATTGAGGAAAATCAAGCGTGAAGCTGCCAAGATGCCATTTGCCACCAGTTTGGCCATATTTCACAGCTGCAACGTTACTGGAGTATCAAAAAGCACAAGGTGTGCCATACTCAGGGACATGGCCAAGGTAAGGAAGGCTGAAACCCACCACCTCTGACCAAGAAACATAAGATAAAACCTCAAGACTGGGCCAAGAAATATCTTAAGACTGAGTTTTCAAAGGTTTTATGGACTAATGAAATGAGAGTGACTCTTGATGGGCAGATGCATGGGCCAGAGGCTGGATCAGTAAAGGGCAGAGAGCTTCACTCCGACTCAGACGCCAGCAAGGTGGAGGTGGGCACTGGTATGGGCTGGGGTCATCAAAGATCAACTTGTGGGACCTTTTCAGGTTGAGGATGGAGTGAAGTTCAACTCCCAGACCTACTGCCAGTTTCTGGAAGACAACTTCTTCAAGCAGTGGTACAGGAAGAAGTCGGTATCGTTCAAGAATAACATGATTTTCATGCCGGACAATGCTCCATAACATGCATCCAACTACTGCACAGCATGGTTTGCCTATAAAGTCTAAAAGATGAAAAAATAATGACATTCCCCCCTTGTTCACCTGATCTGAACCCCATAGAGAACCTGTGGTCCCTCATAAAATGTGAGATCTACAGGGAGGGAAAACAGTGCACCTCTGGGAGCAGTGTCTGGAGGCTGTGGTGGCTGCTGCACGCAATGTTGATCGTAAACAGATCAAGCAATGACAGAATCTATGGATGGTCGACTGCTGAGTGGCATCAGAAAGAAAGGGGCCGATATTGGGCACTCATTTTTTGGGGTTTTGTTTTTGCATGTCAGAAATGTTTATTTCTAAATTTTGTGCAGTTATATTGGTTTACCTGGTGAAAATAAACAAGTGAGATGGGACTATATTTGGTTTATATTAAGTTGCCCAATAATTCTGCACAGTAATAGTTACCTGCAAAAACAGATCCTCCTAAGGCCTAAAACACACTTCTGCAAAAAAAAGTACGTATCTCACGGTCCGTTTTTTAGGGGCGTTTCTCCGGTACGTATGGCATCCGTGTGATGGTGTATGCGAGCCGTGTGTGCGTGTGGAATGTCCGTATTGACATAAAATACGTACGTGTGCTGTCCGTGTGCTGTCCGTGTGCTGTCCGTTTTTAAAGGCCCGCATTCTTACCCAATTAATGTTGTTAATCATTCATCATGAGATCCTGGTGTTTTTGTTTGCCATCATTTGACCTGATAGATTGGTAACAAGTGTTTCAGATTTTGTGATTAAAAACGGACACGGACGATACGTGCTGAACACGGACATACTCCATGTGCGGTCCGTGCAGGCACGGACCCATAGACTAAAGCGGGTCCATGACATGTCGTCCGTGTAGAAAAGCGAACACACGTACTTACCACACGGACACACGTTCCGTGTGATTTTACGTGTGTGTGCCATCTACCATTGAATAACATGGGTCTCCGTGTCTCCGGTACGTGCAAATACGTACTGCACACGTACAAATTACACGGATGTGTGTTGCGGGTCTAAGATAGCCAAATCTAAAAACCCCACTCCAACTACCAAAAATATTAGGCTTTGATATTTATGAGTCTTTTGGGTTGATTGAGAACATAGTTGTTGATCAATAATAAAACAATCCTCTAAAATACAACTTGCCTAATAATTCTGCACACGGTGTATTATGGATGTTGAAAGATTCAGGTAATTCCAGACAGAAAGTCAGCGGACTAATGACTGCAGTGATTTTGTATGGACCAATAAACCGAGATCTTAATTTCAGTGACGGTATCTTAAATATAATGTTTTTTGTAGATAACCACACCAGATCACCCAAACACAGGTCCGCACCAGGCACACGTCTACAGTCACCCACACAGAGGTCCGGACCAGGCACACATCTACAGTCACCCACACACAGGTCCGGACCAGGCACACGTCTACAGTCACCCACACACAGGTCCGGACCAGGCACACGTCTACAGACACCCACACACAGGTCCGGACCAGGCACACGTCTACAGTCACCCACACAGAGGTCCGGACCAGGCACACATCTACAGACACCCACACACAGGTCCGCACCAGGCACACGTCTACAGTCACCCACACACACATCCGGACCAGGCACACATCTACAGTCACCCACACACAGGTCCGCACCAGGCACACGTCTACAGTCACCCACACACAGGTCCGGACCAGGCACACGTCTACAGTCACCCACACACAGGTCCGGACCAGGCACACGTCTACAGTCACCCACACACAGGTCCAGACCAGATACACCTCTACAGTCACCCACACACATGTCCGGACCAGGCACACGTCTACAGTAACCCACACACAGGTCCGGACCAGGCACACGTCTACAGTCACCCACACACAGATCCGGACCAGGCACACCTCTACAGTCACCCACACAGAGGTCCGGACCAGGCACACATCTACAGTCACCCACACACAGGTCCGGACCAGGCACACGTCTACAGACACCCACACACAGGTCCAGACCAGGTACACCTCTACAGTCACCCACACAGGTCCGGACCAGGCACACGTCTACAGTCACCCACACAGAGGTCCGGACCAGGCACACATCTACAGTCACCCACACACAGGTCCGCACCAGGCACACGTCTACAGTCACCCACACACAGGTCCGGACCAGGCACACCTCTACAGTCACCCACACACACGTCCGGACCAGGCACACATCTACAGTCACCCACACACAGGTCCGCACCAGGCACACGTCTACAGTCACCCACACACAGGTCCGGACCAGGCACACGTCTACAGTCACCCACACACAGATCCGGACCAGGCACACCTCTACAGTCACCCACACAGAGGTCCGGACCAGGCACACCTCTACAGTCACCCACACACAGATCTGGACCAGGCACACGTCTACAGTCAGCCGCATGCTTATACTTAGACCCCAAGTCATGCAAATGCTGCTGAACCCTCTCCCATGTAGATGATAATGCTGAGACCAATTGGTCCTCCCCAGGTACCCCTGATGAGTGCCCCTCCTAAAATGTACAAAACAAAACAGAGATATACCAGAGGATTCATGGTGGCAATTATTGATAGCAAATTTGTCGAGATGAAGGAAAGAGGACCACTCTTTCTGATTATCTGAGACAAATCAACTCAAGTACTGCTCCAAATTCTGATTCTCGCGTTCTGATTGCCTATTAGACTGAGGGTGGAACGCTAACAAACAAGATCGTTTAATCCCTAACAGAGAAGAAAGCCTCCAAAACGTGACAATAAATTGAGTTCCTCTATCAGAGACAATATTAGAGGGGACTCCATGGAGCCTGACGATCTCACATATAAACTCCTGGGCTAAAATCCTAGCATTAGGTAATGACAGTAAGGCGATAACACATGTCATCTTAGAAAACATATCTACCACCAGAATGACCGTATTATTAACAGAGGAAGGTAAATCCATCACAAAACCCATAGAAATGTCTGTCCAAGGTTGGCTAGGAACACTCAAAGGCTCTAGACCTCCAGAAGGATGAGAGGGAGATGGCCATGAGCGCGCACAGGTGGCACATGCAGACACATAGGATACCACGTCCCTATGGACTCTGAACCATCAAAAGTGAGGTAATATGAGCTCCAGAGTACCTTTAACCCCATGGTGATGAGCCAGGACAGAATCATGAAGCTCTCCGAGAACTCTAAGACGAAGATTCAGGGGAACAAATGACTTATTCACCAGAACCCCAGACGACGTCTCACCTTGAACCTCAGCAATCTCAGACTCCACATCAGTACTGAGCGCTGACACAACCACTCCCTTCTGAAGAATGGGGACAGGTTCCCCAAAGCTCATGACAGCTGAAAGAATAAGAAATGAAGTCCGTCCATGCAATCCAAAGCTAAGAGGTGGACGTCCAGGCAAAATATCAGAGTCATCAAGTCACTCATCACAAGGTCTATCAGTTCTGGTGACACCCGGCAGTGGAGGCGGCTCGTCTGCTTCATAATAGTGAGATCACAGACATACATGCAAGCACCGGGCGACGCGCGTTACACAAGTCTGGAATGGTGGCCTGAAAAAAGGTGAAGAAGCCGCAACTGCAATATCATCATAAGAAGTGTCATCTCCAGATTATAAAGAAAAACGAAAAGTGGAAGATTGGAAATGGGAGATCTGGAACGATGAGACGAAAGTCAATAGACGGCTCTGATGAGCGGAAATGGGTCTGGAAGAAACGAGGGAAAAAGGGGAGAACGGATAAAAAAATTGGAGGAACTGTCAAGTTTAGCAGAGGAAGCCTGATGATATAGTGTTTACAGCCAAAGGCGCTGGATACTTGACCAGGATAGTGGTCTAAATGCTGAGCTATATGTGAGGATCCTACAGGACAAGTTACTTCATTCACTCGAGTACTATGGGTATGAAAAGGACGACATAGTGTTCCAGCAGGACAACGACCCGAAGCATACACCGAAATTGGAGAAGAAATAGTTCAATGACAATGAAGTAGAGGAGCTTGATTGTCCCCACAGTCCCCCGACCTCAACCCTATCCAACACTTGTGGGAAGAGGTGAAGAAAAAGTTGTATACATCCCCAAGAGAGCGATCAGTAAACACCAACACTGAGAACATGGAGAATAATAAAAATTATAACTTTTAGATTTTTAAGAGCAAAACAGTAACAATGCAGTGACATGACAAGAATCTGCAGAACTAATCATATGCTAAATAGTTACAAGTCACATTTATGTATGAGATAGCCAAGATGATTGTCTATAAAATGAAGGTCGTCGCATGCTCAAAGCTGTAGAGGATGGAGAGATATTGAGCCTGAAAACCAAAAGTTCTAATTATTGTTACCCTTTTGCTTCTCGGTGCACATCACATAGGTGACACTGAGAATGCTGAATATACAGTATATAATACTGGAAAGACTGATGCTGCTGTATGTACATCATGTAGGAGACGCTGAGACTGCTGTGTATATATATATATATATATATATATATATATATATATATATATATATATATATATATGTACTCTCAAACTCCTGTAATAATCCTATAGGAGACAGAGAATGCTGTAGATACATCACAAAGGGTGGAACCAACTAAACATTGCCCCCATAACAGAGAACAGGGCCCCCACATTGGTACACCTTCCATCTGCACAGCGTCCTCTGGACAATAACATGCACCACAAGGTTCCTGATCCGATTCCACAACCACAGAGAATTCTGTGTATTCGGAGGGTATCCCCACCCCTGCATAACCAAAGCCACGCCCACGCCTTATTTTCAAGAACCTTTCTTAGGCCTTCAGTCAGTAGAGCACAGACTTACTCTCAGTGGTGCTCAGCTGTCCATCGGTGGGCCCGTGATCGTGAGTATCAGGACAGAGTCCGAGAAGCTGCTGCTGGATCAGACTGCTGCTCAATTCCTGGAACTTCTCTGGGGAAATGTCCTCCTCTTCATTCACCCCATATATCGTCAGGACATCTTCAGGGCTAAAGCAAGTCTAGTGGGGCAAGAAACGGGAAACCTCTCAGTGAGAGCGACTCCAATGTATGTCGACTCGGCACAGTATCTACCATGTATTTCTAAAATGTACACTCGGCACAGTATCTCTACCATTTATCTCTATATGTAGATTCTGCACAGTACCACTACCACGTATCTCTGTTTGTAGACTCGGCACAGTATCTACCATGTATCTCTGTATGTACACTCGGGACAGTATCAACCATGTATGTCTGTATGTAGACTGGGCACAGTATCTCTGCCATTTATCTCTGTATGTAGACTGGGCACAGTATCTACCACGTATCTCTGTATGTAGACTGGGCACAGTATCTACCACGTATCTCTGTTTGTAGACTCGGCACAGTATCTACCATGTATCTCTGTAATGGACAGAGAGGTTTGTGACCCACCTGATCCCAGTGATGTATGTGAACATCACTTTCTCTTAAGCTGCGTCTTCGTCTCTGATTTCCATCAATATGGTTCATGTGATCTTCTTCATGGTCATGATCATGGTCATGATCACCATTGTAATCTTCATTTAGTAGTGTCAGATCCTTCATGAGATTAATAAGTCCTAGAATGTGAAGAACATGAGGGTAAACCTAGCGTTTGTGCTCCTTTTATGATAGTTATTGTTGATTTTATCTATTAGGTAAAGTGGTGCGTGTTTGATAATAAAAGACACACAAGATGATGAAGAAGAGGAGAGTGCATGCTTCGATGATGGAGAGGATAGTCTCTGATGATGAAAAAGAGAAGGAGAAGTTTGGTGATGGAGACAAGGAGAGTAGAGTTTATTTGAAGATGGGGAGGAAAGGCTCTAATGACAAAGAAGAGAAGGAAGACAAGCTCTGATGATGAAGAAGAGAAAGATTACCGGTTCTGATGATAAATGTGAGAGAATGAGAGGTCAAGATCTGATTTTGTAGAAAAGAAGGAGACGACAGGATCTGATGGAGAGGACAGGCTTGGATGGTGAAAGAAAAGGATAGGACAGGCTTGGATGGTGAAAGAAAGGTAGAGGACAGGCTCGTATGGTGAAAGAGAATGAGAGAACAGGCTCAAATGGAGAAAAAAGAGAAGAGGAGGACAGGTTCTGATGATGGAGAGGACAGGTTCTGATGATGGAGAGGACAGGCTCGGATAATGGAGAGGACAGCCTCGGATGAAGAAAAAGGGGAGAGGACAGGCTCTTATGATGGAATAGATAGGCGGTGATGACGAAGGAGAGGACAGGATCTGATGATGGAAAGGACAGGCTTGGATGGGGAAAAAGAGGAGAGAATAAGTTCTGATGATGGAGAGGACAGGCTCGGATGGTGAAAAAGAGAAGGAGCAAACAGGCTCTTATGATGGATAGAAGGAGAGGACAGGCTCAGATGGTGATGAAGAGAAAAAGGACAGGCTCTCTGGTTGAAGGAGATGACAGACTCTAGTAATCATGGAGAAACGGAAATTACAAGCTCTGATGATGTAGAGAAGGAGAGGACAGGCCATGATGAGAAAGGAGAAAAGGAGATAGCATGCTCTGATGATGGAGAGGAGAAGTCAGACGCTGATGATGATTCGAAAGAAAAGACAGACTATGATGATGAAGGAGAGAACAGGCACTGATGATGAAGAGAAGAAAACTGGTTCTGATGATGAAGGAGAGGACAGGCTTTGATGAAGAGAAGAGGAAAGGTTTTCATGATGACGAGAAGAAAACAGGTTCTGATCATTAGGGAAAGTAGGACACTACAGGCTTTGATGATGATGAAGAAGAGGACAGGTTCTGATAATGGTGAGAAAAGGCTTTGATGATAAAGGAGAGGAGAAGACAGGCTCTTATGATGGAGAGGACGGGCTTCGATAATGAAGGATTGAAGGAAAGGGCAGGCTCTGATAGTGAAGAAGAGGAGAAGACAACTCTGATGACAAAGGAGAGAAGGAGAGGACTCTTTTGTTGATGGAGAGAAAGAGAGGACAAGGCGTGTTCTAATAATGAAGGCTAAAAAGAGAGGTAAGGCTCTCATGATGAAAGAGAGGAAAGGCTCTCATGACGGAGTAGACAGACTTTGATGATAAAGGAGAGGACGGCTTTTGATGATGATGAAGGATCGAAGGAGAGGGCAGGCTCTGATAGTGAAGAAGAGGAGAGAACAGAAAGTGATGACAAAGGAGAGAAGATGACAACAGCCTTTGATGATGAAGAGAAGGAGAGGACAGGCTCTGATGATGAAGGAGAGAAGGAGAAGACAAGTCGGGGTCTGATAATGAAGGATAGAAAGAGAAGAGAGGAAAGGCTCTCATGATGATGAAGGAGAGGACAGACTCTGATAATGTAGGTGAGCAGAGGACAGGCTCTGATGATGGAGAGAACAGTCTGTGATGATGTAGGTGAGAAGGAGAGGACAATCTCTGATGATGATGATGATGATGATGATGATGATGATGATGAAGAGGACAGGTTCTGATGATGTAGGTGAGAAGGAAAGGACAATCTCTAATGATGAAGGAGAGGACAGGCTCTGATGATGAAGGTGAGAAGGAGAGGAAAGGCTCTGATGATGAAGGTGAGAAGGAGAGGACAGGCTCTGATGATGTAGGTGAGAAGGAGAAGACAATCTCTGATGATGAAGGAGAGGACAAGCTCTGATGATGAAGGACAGAAGAGGATCTGTTGTTGAGGTGGGGACAGCCTGATGATGAGCGGTTGATGGAGAGGATCTATTACAGACTGCACAAAATAAAATAAAAAGAATCCGACACTCACAACTGAACAAAATAATCCCTTTATTCTATCAAAATGAGTGAGGTGAGGTGTACAATCATTATTATGACGTTTCGGTCAACACGACCGTCCTCATATACACTGTCACTTGTGCTGTGGGGTACGTCATGCCAGATAGATTTTGGTGGCTTTGTGTAACAGCACAGAGGTAAAAGCACAAAGTGGGACCTGGGTGAGAAGCAGATCGCCTGGGAATCATGGTTAGACCACTGTGCAGGGTGGTATATAGCATGCACTGGTTATAAAGCGGTGTTCATTCTTCTCACCTCTTACCTGCTTTTCTTACCTGTTATGTTTAGGCCGCTTTGACCGTATGACTTGTAGATGTACTTGATGAAGTAATTAGAGGGTGGCAGGGTCGTCAGGCAGGCTCCCTCTAGGACCACCGCTAGCAGGGCTTCCTCAATCATGGGAGTAACGTGGTTTGGATCAGACGTCATGTTCAGAATTTCTTCTGCATTTACACATTCCCCAACCTGAGAACAAAAGCTTCATGTAGTGAAATGTCTTACTAACATTGATGTTCCCAGATTCCTCCAACTAAAGCCAAATTGAGGTGAATTCATGAGGCCATGTCTACTTCTGCTCCCATCTCCAAGGTGTTCTCCTCCTATCTGATATCAGCTGTGCTCACCTGATACTATGCTCCACACATATCCTTCCTGATTCTCCCCTCTCCCATTCACTTATCCTACTGCCCCAATGTCCGGACTAGTGACGCTGCCTAGAGGTGAATCTAGGCTTTCTTTCACCAGGGTCAAAGATTCTGTTAGCTCGCCTAGCTCTGTAGCCAAACACCGTGGCCAATTCAAATGGGTTTGTAGGTTCCACCCTGGCTCCGCATCCCAGGCCCATGCCCATGGTGCCCACCCTTGCATCATTGCTTTCTCATTATTTCCTTTTTCTATTCATGAACCATATAAGTATAAAATCCCATCCACTATAGAAAACATTGTGTCTATAAATACATGCAACAATTATCCAATGGACCCCCTCCATACTACAGTACCTACCTGGACCTCAGTCTTTCAGTAAAATTCTCTGTCTTCTTCACATTTCCTTATTCATTGTCTGTTATGCTCCCTACATCTCCTTACCCATTATAGTCTTCTTCAAATCTCCTCATCCCTCCATCATCTTCTCCATATCTCCTCATTCTTCTGTCATCTTCTCCACATCTCCTCATCCTTCCATCATCTTCTCCACATCTCCTCATCCTTCCATCATCTGCTCCACATCTCCTCATCCTTCCATCATCTTCTCCACATCTCCTCATTCCTCCATCATCTTCTCCACATCTCCTCATTCCATCATCTGCTCCACATCTCCTCATCCTTCCATCATCTGGTCCACATCTCCTCATCCTTCCATCATCTCCTCCACATCTCCTCATTCTTCCGTCATCATTTCTCCACATCTCCTCATTCCTCCATCATCTGCTCCACATCTCCTCATCCTTCCATCATCTTCTCCACATCTCCTCATTCCTCCATCATCTTCTCCACATCTCCTCATTCCATCATCTGCTCCACATCTCCTCATCCTTCCGTCATCTTCTCCACATCTCCTCATCCTTCCGTCATCTTCTCCACATCTCCTCATTCCTCCATCATCTGCTCCACATCTCCTCATTCCATCATCTGCTCCACATCTCCTCATCCTTCCGTCATCTTCTCCACATCTCCTCATTCCTCCATCATCTGCTCCACATCTCCTCATTCCATCATCTGCTCCACATCTCCTCATCCTTCCGTCATCTTCTCCACATCTCCTCATTCCTCCATCATCTTCTCCACATCTCCTCATTCCTCCATCATCTGCTCCACATCTCCTCATCCTTCCGTCATCTTCTCCACATCTCCTTATCACTCCATCTTGTTGTGTTCATCCACTCACCCCTCCTTCGTATTCTCCTCATCCTGATTCCCATGTTGATTCAACATCAACTTATCCACTGTCTTCTTCACACCTCACATCTCACACACCCACCCCACATGCAGTTATTCTGCCATAGTCTTGTCAACATCTTCACCTTGTTTCACATATACTTATTCCTAATCCATTGTCTTTTCTGCTTTCCTCAATCATCTTCTTTACATATTCCTGCCCCAGCATCATCTTCTCCACTTCTACACATCGCTTCATCATTGACTAGTCATCTTCTCCTCCTACTTAATTGTCACATCTCTTCATCCCTCCACTATTATCTTTTCCTCATTCCACCTTCATCTTTTCCACATCTCCTCATCCCATCTCCATTATCTTCTCTACATCTCCTCATCCCTCATTTGTCTTCCCTACATTTCTTAGTCATTCCTTATTATCATTATATGCCTCTTGGTCCTTTACCTGATTTGGCTTGTAGTGGGGTAGTATGGTTGCGATGATATGCAGTGTAGTCTCCAAGGCTTGATCATTCTCAGGTAGGAGGCTTTTTAGCCAATTTCCTTCTTTGACTGCTTTACAGGTGGATGATGAGTCTGAGATGTAGCTCAGCAAACCTCCAGATAAAGCTGCATATCCATGGGCATCAAGCTGGGATTCTGGAGATTTGTTCAATGAGTTAAACAAGATGGATGGAGTCAAACACTGTAGAGAGAAGAAATGTGTGAGTGGAAACGTAATCAAAGTCTGATGTTCCTACCATCATAAATCATTCAGGACACAACATGATAGAGAAGACTTGATAAAGAGGATTGTTAGGAGTTTGCAACAAACTAAAGCCTATTGGACTTTTTCCAGCACAGAGCACTGGTTACGTCGATCATGTTGTTGTAAATGTTATTAGAGATATGCTTTCCTGTCAGTTTAAGGTCACTTGTCTGTACATAATTGGAAGGGGGAAGGGGTTGTAACAGTGTATTATATTAGTTGGCCTCCTTGAACTGTAATGTACTGTCGAGATATCCATCGTCTGAATTGAGGAACTTTCCAGAGGACTATTGCTGCCGGATGAAGCTGGATACACATGCTACATTCATGATATCCGTTGTCTGGAGGAGCATAAGGACTGGCTGCAGTTGGATACACACTCTACGGTCATGATACCCGTTGTCTGGAGGAGCTTAAGGCCTATGGCTGTAAGACCGTGTATGCAAGAAATAAATTTTTTTGCATCGTTAACCAAGTGATTAATACAACCCAAAATCTCACATCTTCACAATCTTACCTAGAAAAATCTACGCGGCTTCGGGCCTTTGTGGATTGCGGATCTGCAGCAAATTTTGTTGATGCCATGATGGAAAAGGATCTTTGTTTACTTTTTCTAAAACTATGTTTTCCCATAAGGACGTCACTATGGAGGTGTCCCTGCTTGTTGAAACTTTACATATTGAATCTGTGTCATTCTTTGTCCTTCAAAACCTGGCATCAACCGCGGTCTAGAGTCTTGGTTACGTAAACATAACCCGGTCATTGACTGGCACTGGGGAGGGGGATTTGTGGACTGAGTCAGGACAGATGAATGTCCTTATTTGCGAACCTGTCTAAAGCTGCACCCGATGAATTACCTCATGTATTCAGACATTTTGTTGATGTATTTCCTGTGTCCACACAGGGATTATTATTGTTCCATGGATCTGCTACCAAACGCCCATCTCTCTCCAATGGTAAAAGCTATAATCTTTCTGGTCCAGAATATCAGACCATGAAAACAGTCTGTAGAAAGGGTTTATCAGACCTTCCACGTCACCAGTAGGCACCAGTTTAATTTTTGTTAATAAGAAAGATGGTGTTCTCAGAAAATTTATTGACTATTGGGAAAAAAATCAATTACTGTAAAGAATCAGTGTCAACGACCACTCATCCCGAATCTCTACATCCAAGTGTTGGGAGCCTGCTGGTCACCAAGCTAGATCTCAGAGGGGAGTATGACCTGATCCGTAATTAGAGAGGGAGATGAGTGGAAGACGGCATGTAACAACCTGAGGTCACTAAGAGGGTCTTGTGATACCTTTTAGGCTCATTATTGTGAAGGCTGTTTTTCAGAGATATCAGTGGTCAATATGTGCTTATCTATCTGGATGATGTAATGCCAGTGTCCCTGCACTGTCCCGCCTCCTCTCCTTGGCAGGGACGCGATGTACTCACCACTGTGGACGGTCTGCTCGCTTCCCTGCTCCTTCTGCGGTTCCCATTCTCCAGGACCTACACACTTTGCGCAGGTCTTTTGGCAATGTCCTTAGGGTGCAAGCGCATGCGTTCCCCACCGCTTAAGTAAAGTGTTCCCCAGCTGGAAGTTGGTGGAATGTCCTGTACTGGGTATATAAGGTACCATCTTCTGTAGGGAGGTGCCTAAGCAACTAAGTTCCTGGTTAGTCTAATCCTGCCAGTACTCCAGTCTGCTGAAGTTCTTAGTTCCTTAACCGGTCCTGTTTTTCCATGTTCCCAAACCTGTACTGCCTAATTACTGAACCAGAACCTGTCTTGCAGGTCTGTCTTCAGTACCGGTACCCATTCTATCTGTCTCCAGCTTCTGAACCCGTCCTGCCTGTCTGTGCTCCTGCCTCCGATCTTCCTGTTTTCAATACCTGTCCGTCAAGCTTGTCTCCTGAATGTACACCTTCCTTTCAGCCTCCACTACCCGTGCTGTCCAGCCTGCCCTGTGTACCTGCATCCATGACCTTTGCGTCAGCTGCTGCAGTAGCGGAGACTGCCCTGGAGTGGCACCTGGTCTCTACCCGCAGCCCAGTTTAACCTTACTGTCAGACACTCTGGTGAAATCCTGGTAGACACTTATGGGGGCTTTACGCGAGACGATCTATGGTGCGATGCATCGTCGGGGTCACGGTTTTCGTGATGCACATCCGGCATCGTTCACGATGTCATCTCGTGTAACACCTCCGAGCAACACAGTATCGCTCACAAATCGTGAGTCGTGTACTCGTCGCTCGGTTTTAAAATATTGTTTATTTTACATGGCGCCGGTTGTTCATCGTACCCGGGGTAGCACACATTGCTCTGTGTGACACCCCGGGAACGATGAACACAGCTTACCTGCGTCCCGCGGCTCCCGCCGGCTATGCGGAAGGAAGGAGGTGGGCGGGATGTTTACGTCCCGCTCATCTCCGCCTCTCCGCTTCTATTGGCCGGCGGCTGTGTGACGTCGCTGTGACGCCGAATGTCCCTCTCCCTTCAGGAAGAGGATTTTTGCTGCCTACAGCGAGGTCGCACAGCAGGTAAGTACATGTGACGGCGCTTTAACGACTTTGTGCGACACGGGCAACGATTTGCCCGTGACGCACAAACGACGGGGGCGGGTACAATCGCACATGCGATCGCACGATAGATCGCATTGTGTAAAGCCCGCATTAGTCACACCCCTCCAGCGTAAGCCATGCCCGCTAACCTAACACATGACATCTTGGTTTATTTACCTGATATTATGTCAAACATCAAACATGTACGTACTGTGCTGCAAAGACTCAGAGACAATTCCTAATTTGCTGAACTTGAAAATTGGGCTTTTCTTATTTGAAGAAATAAATTTCCTGGGTTTATTTTGTCTGATAAAAGTTTCTGCATGGATCCCTCTAACCCATTAAGGAGTGGGAGCAACTCAAGTCTCTGAAAGCCTTGCAGCATTTTTTGGGGTTTGAAAGTTATAATCGTAAATTTATTAAAAAAAAAAATCCAAGGTTGCCAAACCACTAAGGGGTACTTTGCACGTTGCGACATCGCTACTGCGATATCGTCGGGGTGAAATTGAAAGTGACGCACATCCGGCGCCGGTAACGATGTGGCAACGTGTAAAGCCTATATGCGCCTATAAACGATCGCAAAAGCGTCGTAAATCGGTGATCTGTGTAGTGTCGGACATTTTCATAATGTCGCACAAATAGGACATACGATGTTGTTCCTCGTTCCTGCGGCAGCACATATCGCTGTGTGTGACACCGCAGGAGCGAGGAACATCTCCTTACCTGCCTCCACCGGCAATGAGGAAGGAAGGAGGTGGGCGGAATGTTTACGTCCCACTCATCTCCGCCCCTCCGCTTCTATTGGCCGCCTGCCGTGTGACGTCGCTGTGACGCCGCACGACCCCCCCCTTAGGAAGGAGGCGGGTCGCCGGCCAGAGCGACGTCGCAGGGCAGGTAAGTGCGTGTGAAGCTGCCGTAGCGATAATATTCGCTACGCCAGCTATCACAAGATATTGCATGTGCGACGGGGGCGGGTACTATCGCGCTCGGCATCGCTAGCATCGGCTAGCGATGTCGCAGCATGCAAAGTACCCCTAAGAAGCAGGGAGATGTGGTGAATTGGAAGCCTGAGGCAATGGTTCAGACTGATCTTGAGCCTCCCTTTATTGTGGAGGTTGAGGCCTCTGATGTTGGAGTGGTGCTATCGCAAAGTAGACCGTCTCTCTCTCAACCTCGTCTTTTCACGAATATTTCAATCTGACAAGAGGAATTACAACTTTGGTAATCGTGAATTGTTGGCAATTAAATGGGCCTTTGAGGAATGGCTGTCATAAAGCAATAAAGACTAAAATGTACCTTTTTATTGGAATTCTTCTAAAAAGATAAGACTAAATAACATGGAAATCACCCAAGTATTGAATTGCCCCTGTTAACAAAGATGGGCCCTCCCAACACCTTTTGTCCCCAAGACAGTGTGGGCTTTAGCTTATTATTACCTTTGAGGAATGGCACCACCTGTCACGGGTGTGTCACCTATGACAGATAGTCATGTGGTTTCTGGCCATAGAAGGTCACAGTGCCTGGCTGCGCAGAATGCTCCCTCACTTTCCATTGTTCCTGCTGTCCGTACTCATTCATATAGATAGCTTTCCTGGTGGATTCATCTCTCTCCCTTTTGGACCCAACAGGATCTCGACTTCCACCCAGCTGTTGATTATCAGAATTGTTTTGGTGATTATATACCCCTTCCTTCCTTTGGACTGCTGGTGATATTTTTCAATTCCTTCAAGCCTTGGTTTTAAGCAGGTATCTTGTACTCCTCTGTTGTATTGTTGCTGAAAGGTCTGCTGAACTTCTACCTGAGTCATATGTGGATAAGTAGTTCATGCTTTACCCCCTGTGTGTCCTCCTTGTGTCTTCTATAGTGTTTAGTGGGGTTGACAATGAGCTCATCACATCCGTTCCCTATTTAAGGTCCAGCACTAGGGATACTCAGGGTCAGGTATACAGCTCGCCGCATAGGTGCGGAACCTTTCTAGGGTGGTGAGGGACCCCAGGGACCAGCAGTAGGTTTGGTCAGGGATCATCATTTTCCCTTTCCCTAGACACAGGGTTTCCCTTCCCTTTTGGTATGTTCATATACTTGCCGGTAACTAGCGTGACACCACCTCCTCGAAGGTGCCTAACATAAAGTCACTGTTATTCAGGACCACAAAAATCTGAATTATTTGGAATCAGCTAACAAACTCAACCCCAGGCACACTACGTGAGCGTTGTTCTTTTCTAGATTTGATTTTGAAGTGATGTTGCGACCTGGTTCTAAGAACATAAATGTTGATGCAGTTTCCCGAAGTTTCTGTCCTTCAGTCTGACCAGTTCCTATTCTAGCTGAAGGCATAATTGTGTCATCCGTTTCCTTAGATCTGTTGATCCCGAGAGCAAGCCCCCGACATTACTCCTGCCTGAAAACTATTTGTTGCTCCCTCGTTTTGCCTATGTATTCTTCAGGAGTCCCATGATTCTGTGCTTGTAGGTCACCGTGGTATAAACAATACAATCTGACTGATAACCAGGAATTTTTGGTGGCCAACCATAGTTAAAGACTGTAAGGAATACCTGCTTCCTTGAGAAACTTGAGTCAAGACACTCCAAACCCGTCACAACATTTTCTCCAGCCTCTACCCATCTCTGGGAGTCCTTGGACCCACCTCTCCATGGACTTCATTACTGATCTCCCTGCCTCTGAAGGGAAGACTTGTATCTGGGTGGTTGCGGACAGGTTCAGGAAACGTCTGGATTGCCTGACTCTGAATGCCTAAGTAAGATATTCATCAGTAATATTGTGTGGTTACATGGTGTTCTGGAAAATATAGCTTGTGACTGGGGGACTTCGTTCATTTCTAAATTTTGGAGGGCATTTTCTAAAAAGATCATTGTTCTTTTCTTCTGCCTACCACCCAGAGACCAATGGTCAGACTGAACGGACTAATCAAACACCCAACCAATATCTCCGGAGTTATGAATCCGATCATCAGTCGGACTGGGTGGAACATCTGACGTTAGCTGAATTTGTCATTAATAATCAATATCAAGCTGGGGCCCAGATTTATTTGACCTTATGAAATGTTTGAAGTCATTAACCAGAAGCTTTCCATCTGAAAACTCCTCCATCTTTTAAGAAACCCAATGTGTTCCATAAGTCCCTCCACAAGGCATTTCGTTCCCCTATTCACCCAGTCAGGATCACGCTTCCTCCTCTTTTAGTTAAGGGTAATTTGGAGCATGAGGTGCTGAGAATCCTGGATTCTCGTATGTTGAGAGGGTCTGTGCAGTATCTGGTGCATTGGAGGGGTTATGGCTCAGAAGAGAGATCCTGGGTCCCTGCGAGTGATATCAATGCCAAAAACCTGATCAGGAAGTTTCCCAATAAACCTGATCATAAAGGTCCGAAGGCCCCTTGTGAAAGGAGGGTACTGTGACATCTCCACCAGAGCCTGCCCCTGCGACATTGGCCTCTGTCATCAGGTGCCGCTGTATTCACTCTGAGGGCAACGCTGACGATAGAGAAGTCAGAGCCACAATGGTTAGGGTGGCAGGGACCTGCAGTACTTTAATGTCAGAGTATATTAGTTATGGAAACGGGAATTATTATGGATCCAGAAAGAAGTGTTTCCCTATAAATCTAAAATCTTAAATAATGTATTAAATAATCATTAAAATACCAAACGTGAAAAAATGTGAGAAATACAAAAGTATATAAATATGGATGAAATAGAGATACAGTAGCACTAATAAAACCAAATACTTTTATAAACAGAAAATTCACTACAAACACTGTTCCCTGCTGAGTGCATTGAGAAATACCATCTACGCCTGCCCATTATTTCCAATACCAACAAATTAAAGTCTCCACTATGTCCAACTTAAGGGATGTTACTTTTAAATCTAAACAGAATGAACTTGATCCCATTCTTCTCCATCCAATGGGAACTCCTTCAATATCGGAGTTATACCTAATGATGAAGCCTAGATTATTGGGAGGACATCCCAATACGTTCTTCAAATACTGAAGATTATTTATGAATACTATCAATGTTCCTTCTAAGATAAGAGCGGGTTGGTCTACTTTCCGGAAAAATATCATCAACGAGTCCTGGAGAGCGACCCAGTTTAAAATTCTGTATGGGGCTATTTATGCTTTTAATATTTTTAAGGTGGATCCTAGTTCGGATAGGATAATTGTATGCCCCAAATGCCAATTGCAAAATTCTGACCTTTATCATGGTATTTGGCCTTGTCCTGGCACTGCTTCTTTCTGGGGGTCAGTGCACCCCCTATCGCCTCCAGCAGCACTTCTGCATTACTGGGAAAGCTCTGATATAGACAGTGATATAAGTAGACGTATTCCAAGACTTTTGCACACTATATTATTGCTGTACAAAAAGTTGATCCTTAAATATTGGATACCATCAACCACCCCCTCTATCTCAGAACTGATATCTTAAGCATTATATGGAGATTGAGCCGGGGACGACGCACTCACAAATAAGGAGGCGCAGGTGGGGAGATTTCTATTATAATGGAAACAGTTTGTGGTGAAATATTGTAATAAGGAGGAAAAAGAAAAAATGGTACAACTTTTTACCTCAACTGCATGGTACATTATGGAAGACCTAAAAAATAACCTACCAAATAGGTAGCTAAACTGTGAGAGAACATGACAAAATGAAAAAATTCAACCCCTCCCCCCTTTTTATTTTTTCCTCTTTTTAACTGAGATGGCTGTTATGTTTGTTTAGCTTAGTTTGTTTGTATGTCTTAATCTTCCTGCACTTTTCATCTTCCCAAATGCCGATAAAGGAGTTTCCAATAATGCTTATCATAAATATAATATATTACAGCCTCAGGTGCAATGGACAAAACTGACAACTCAAATGTCCCGGTAATAAAAATCCACAAGTGAACGGTATAACCTACAGGTAATAATGGAGTACAGGACAGATCTGGTTACATGTCCGGCAGGATCGTTCCTACATCTACTATTATTGTCCCTCTGTAACCTGCCCTATTACCTGCCCGATTACCTGCCCTCTATTACCTCCACCCTGCCTCAGACACCAAGCAAGTGAGAAATCTCCCATTATTTAATGCCCATCACCACACTAATATGAGACCCTTATCCTCTATACCAATGTCCTATATCATTTATGTCCCTAATTTTCTGACCCTCATCCAATTATCTTATTGTATCCTATAATTATTCTATTATGGGACCTTCATTTTATAATTATCTAATTGAAGGACCCTCATACTAAAATCGTCCTAATGAGGGACCCTCATCCTATAATTGTCCTAATGAGGGACCCTCATCCTATAATCATCCTGATGTGGGACCCTCATCCTATAATCATCCTGATGTGGGACCCTCATCCTATAATCGTCCTAATGAGGGACCCTCATCCTATAATCATCCTGATGAGAGACCCTCATCCTATAATTGTTCTGATGTGGGACCCTCATCCTATAATCATCCTGATGAGAGACCCTCATCCTATAATTGTTCTGATGTGGGACCCTCATCCTATAATCATCCTGATGTGGGACCCTCATCCTATAATCATCCTGATGTGGGACCCTCATCCTATAATTGTCCTGATGTGAGACCCTCATCCTATAATCGTCCTGATGTGGGACCCTCATCCTATAATCGTCCTGATGTGGGACCCTCATCCTATAATCGTCTTGATGTGGGACCCTCATCCTATAATCGTTCTGATGTGGGACCCTCATTCTATAATCATCCTGATGTGGGACCCTCATCCTATAATCATCCTGATGTGAGACCCTCATCCTATAATTGTCCTGATGTGAGACCCTCATCCTATAATTGTCCTGATGTGGGACCCTCATCCTATAATCGTCCTGATGTGGGACCCTCATCCTATAATCGTCTTGATGTGGGACCCTCATCCTATAATCATCCTGATGTGGGACCCTCATCCTATAATCGTCCTGATGTGGGACCCTCATCCTATAATCATCCTGATGAGAGACCCTCATCCTATAATCGTCTTGATGTGGGACCCTCATCCTATAATCATCCTGATGTGGGACCCTCATCCTATAATCGTCCTGATGTGGGACCCTCATCCTATAATCGTCCTGATGTGGGACCCTCATCCTATAATCGTCTTGATGTGGGACCCTCATCCTATAATCATCCTGATGTGAGACCCTCATCCTATAATCATCCTGATGTGGGACCCTCATCCTATAATCGTCCTGATGTGGGACCCTCATCCTATAATCGTCCTGATGTGGGACCCTCATCCTATAATCTTCCTGATGTGGGACCCTCATCCTATAATCATCCTGATGTGGGACCCTCATCCTATAATCGTCCTGATGTGGGACCCTCATCCTATAATCTTCCTGATGTGGGACCCTCATCCTATAATCATCCTGATGTGGGACCCTCATTCAATAATTGTCCTGATGTCAGACACTCATCCTATAATTGTCCTGATGTGGGACCCTCATTCAATAATTGTCCTGATGTCAGACACTCATCCTATAATTGTCCTGATGTGGGACCCTCATCCTATAATCATCCTGTTGTGGGACCCTCATCCTATAATTGTCCTGATGTGGGACCCTCATTGTATAATTGTCCTGATGAGGGACCCTCGTCATATATCTGTTTTGCTTTGGATCTCGTATAGGGGACTTCTCCTCTGACTTCCACGTCTTGGTGCCCTTTGCCCGGGGCGGCTGGTGATTGCTGCTCTGAGGTTTTGCACTCGTCCCGCTCACTATCTCATCCCTCACTTCTTACCTTTTCACACGACACGTTTCCGCAGTGCACACGGTCTTCCAGATGCTTTATAAGATCCGCCACGGAGGAGTAGTTGAGAGCAGACTGTCCTGGTGACAGGAGGTTGAGGACTCTCTGGAATGGGGTCTCGTTCGCGGTGGAGAAGGTACCGAGGAGCACCAGTGTCAGGCACAGCCATAGTGAAGACAGCGACATAACTGATGGTACGAGGAGAGGTGATCTCCACGGCTGTCCTGGTGACAAAGTGCCAGTGAGAAGTCCCAGCTGTTCCTCTCCATGTTCCTTACCTGGAAGGTGATTGGATGCAGCGCCGAGAGCAGATTCTCGTTATCACCCCCCCTTTTCTGCTCACCTGAGTCCTCCCTCGTCAGGATGCCCTGCGTTCACAGAACAAGTATTTCAAGAGCTGTGGAATTATTAACTCTTATTTCATCCTGGAGAGAAGCCAGGATCCGACACCTTGGCCAGGATTTGACACCTCAGCCACGATCCGAATCCTCTCATGGTGCTCAGTCATCCTGGAGACCCTTTTTTTGTATTAAGTAATTGGATGTACACAGTATGTCATATCATTGAGGTCACCTTTACCAGCCAGGATCCAACAGGATCTGGCACTCCACTAGGATACAACCCTCTAGGGGGCCTCAGTCCTCCTGATATGGAGCAGGATGACCTGGAGGACCAAACACATATATTAGGTAATTGGATGTGGTCTTGGTCTCTCATATCATTGGTTCACACACCTAGACCAGGATCTGACAATAGTGATGGGCAAATACTAAAATGTTCGGGTTCGGATTATTCCTCTCAAATATTTCATACTATTCATGTATTCGTCACTCATAACGAATCTAATGCAAGTTAATGGGAAACTTGAATAATTTTCTGGTGGACTTCCCAGGATGTCTAATGGGGCTGTAAAAATGCTGAAATGGATGGAAAATCATGATGAAGGTGCCTGGATGCATCTCTGAAACACAGGTCGCTTCCGGGAGCAATGTCGTCAGAGTATTACACCACTTTGATGCGCGGTCCCCCCAATTTGTGATAAACAGCGTAGGTAAATTAGACAGCTGTCAGCTGCAGCCCTCAGCTGTGTGCTTTATCTTGGCTAGTTATCAAAAAAGAGGCTTATTAAATAAATAAATAGTAAAAAAAACCTATGTGAGCTCATGCCCTTCTTTAATAACCAGCGCAGTTAAAGCGGACAGCTGGACACAGATATTCTCAGGCTGGTAAGTTCCATAGTTATTGGGACCTCCCCAGCCTAAAAAAGCAGCCCACAGCCGCCCCACAATTGGGGCATCCAATTGTAGCAAATTACCCGCCTCATCCCAAATGCCCTGGTGTAGTGGTAATCGGGATAATATATTGGGATGATGTCAGCTGTTATTTTTCAAAAATCACAGCTGCCATCAAGCCCTAGGTTGGTAATTGAGAGATGTCTATCAGACCACCCCATTACCAACCCTGTAAGTAAAATAAAACACACAAAAAGCCTTCATTTAATTAATAAAAAAAAAAAAACAAACTGCACCCTCTTTCACCAAGTTATTAACCCCCAAAACACTCCTGCAGGTTCACCGTAATCCACATGAAGTCCCATGACGATCCTGGCTCTGCTACACCCGGAGGTGGTGACATTAGAACATTAGAACACGTGACCGCTCACCGCTGCCCCCAGGACACACTGAGAGCAGTGTGCGAGCTGCCAGAAGTGACCTCAGGTGAACTCAGTGCTGAACTGTCGAACCACGTGACATGGCGGCAGCGCAGTCCGACAGTGAGTACACCTGAGGTTACAGCTGCTGGTTCTCACGGTAACTTCTGTGTGAGTCGCCAGCTGTGACCTTAAGTGAACTTAGTGCTGGACTGTCGGACTGCCACCATGACATGTTGTCAAACACTCCAGGACGGAGTTCACCTGAGGTCACTTCTGCCAGCTCCAATGCTGCTATCAGTGTATCCTGGAGGCCACGGTGAGTGGTCATGTGTTCAATTGTCACCGCTCACAGTGTCCAATGGATGTAGGAGAGCCATGATCGTTGTGGGACATCGTGTGGATTTCGTTGGATCTGGGGGGTGTTTTGCTGGTTATAAAAAGTGGTGAAAAAGGATTTGGTTTTGTCATTTTTTAAAAATAAAGGAGTTTTGCGTTTGTTTCTTTTTCTCTTTGCTTGCGGGGTTGCTAAAGGGGGGGGAAGGGGGTCTCATATACACCTCTCTATTACTAAGCCAGGGGTTAATTATAGCTGTGATTTTTGACAATCACAGAGAGCATCAACTCTGTATATTACCCCAATTGCCCCACATCAGGGTAATCGAGAACCATGGATCTTCCAAACCTAAGCATACCGGTCCCCAGCTATCTACTTTACCTGAACTGGTGATCACAAATAGGCGGTAGACTGCAGGTCATTTTTGGGGCATCAGCAGAATACAGGACACCCTATCACTATACTGAGAGTATCTGCAGAATACAGGCCATCAAATCATTATATTGAGTGTCTGCAGATTACAGACTACCCCACCATTACACTGTGAGTCTCTCAGCAGAGACAGGCCATTTCACCATTAAACTGGAGGAAGTCAGCAGAATACAGGCCACCCCATTATTATACTGAGAGTCTCTGCAGAATACAAAATACCCCATCATTATACTGGGACTATCAGCAGAATACAGGCCATCCCATTATTATACAGGTCTCTCAACAGAATACTGGCCATGTCATCATTATACTGAAAGTCTCAGCAGAATAAAGGTCACTACATTATTATACTGAGAGTCTCAGCAGAATGCAGTCTGCCCCATCGTTATACTGAGAGTCTCAGCAGAATACAGGCCACCCCATCATTATTCAGGGAGTTTCAACAGAATACAGGCCACCCCATCATTATACTGGGACTCTCAGCAGAATACAGGCCACCCCATCATTATGCTGAGAGTCTCAACAGAATACAGGCCACCCCATCATTATATTGAGAGTCTCAGCAGAATACAGGCCACCCCATCATTATACTGATAGTTTCAACAGAATACAGGCCACCCCATCATTATACTGACAGTTTCAACAGAGTACAGGCAACCCCATAATTATACTGAGAGCCTCAACAGAGTACAGGCCACCCCAACATCATACTGAGAGTCTCTGCAGAATACAGGCCACCTATCATTATAATGAGAGTCTGCAGAAAACAGACTCTCCCATCATTATAATGGGACTCTCAGCAGAATACAGGCCACTCTATGATTATAATGAGAGTCTCAGGAGAATAAGGGCCACCACATCATTACACTGGAGTCTCTCAGCAGAATATAGGCCCCATCATCATTATACTGAGAGTCTCAGAAGAATACAGGCCACCCCACTATTATACTCGGAGACTGTCAGCAGAAAACAGACTACCCCACCATTATACGGTCAGATGAGGACAGGTATTTTCAGGCTCGCAAGGTCCATGGTTATTGGGACCTCTCCAGCCTAAAAATAACAGCCCGCAGCCAGTCCACAATTGGTGCATCCATTAGATGTGTCAATTGTGGCACTTTACCTAGCTCTTCCTGATTGCCCTGATGCAGTGGCAATCTAGGTAATATATGGGGTTGATGGCAGCTGTTATTTTTTCAAAAATCACAGCTGCCATAGAGCCCTGGGTTGGTAATTGAGAAATGTCCATAAGACCCCCCATTACCAACCAAGTATAGAAACCCCCCCCACAAAAATACTTTTTTTTCACTAAAAAACAAAACACACCCTATTTCACTAATTTAAAGACCCCCAAAACACCTCCGCTGGTCTGAGGTAATCCACAGACTACACCAACATTACACACTGGAAGTCTCTCAGCTGAATATAGGCCACCCCATAATTAAACTGGGAGTCTCTGCAGAATACAGGCCACCCCATCATTATACTGAGAGTCTCAGCAGAATACAGGTCACCCCATCATTATACTGAGAGTCTCTGCAAAATACAGGCCACCCCATCATTTTACTAAGAGTCTCAACAGAATACAGGCCACCCCATCATTGTACTGAGAGTCTCTGCAGAATACAGGTCATTCCATCATTATACTGAGAGTCTCTGCAGAATACAGACCACCCCATCATTATACTGAGAGTCTCTGCGGAATACAGGCCACCCCATCATTATACTGAGAGTCTCAGCAGAATACAGGCCACCCCATCATTTTACTAAGAGTCTCAACAGAATACAGGCCACCCCATCATTGTACTGAGAGTCTCTGCAGAATACAGGTCATTCCATCATTATACTGAGAGTCTCTGCAGAATACAGACCACCCCATCATTATACTGAGAGTCTCTGCGGAATACAGGCCACCCCATCATTATACTGAGAGTCTCAGCAGAATACAGACCACTCCATCATTAGACTGAGTGTCTCTCCAGACTACAGACTATCCCATCATTGCACTGGGAGTCTCTTAGCAGAGTACAGGCCATTTTACCATGATACTGGAGTATGTCAGCAGAATACATGCCACACTATCATTATACTGAGAGTCTTTGCAGAAGACAGGCCATCCCAACATTACACTAGGACTTTCAGCAGGATACAGGCCACCACATCATTATACGTGATTCTCAAAAGAATACAGGTCACCTCATCATTATATTGAGGACTCAACAGAATACAGCCCACACCATCATTGCACTGGGAGTCTCAACAGAATACAGGCCGCCTCATCATTACAGTGGAGTGTCAGCAGACTGCAAGCCACCACATCATTATACTGGGACTCTCAGCGAAATACAGACTACACCACCAATACACTGGAATTCTCTCAGCTGAATACAGGCCACCTCATCATTATACTGAGAGTCTCGACAGAATACAGGCCACCCTAATATTATACTGAGAGTCTTAGCAGAATATAGGCCACCTTATCATTATACTGAGAGTCTAAGCAAAATGCAGGCCACCCCATCATTATACAGGGAGTCTCTCAGCAGAGTACAGACTACCCCATCATTATACTGGGAGTCTGTCAGCGGAATACAGACTACCCCATCGTTATACTGAGAGTCTCAGCAGAATACAGGCAATGCTAACATTATACTGGGAGTCTTAGCAGAATACAGGCCACCCCATCATTAGACTGGAAGTCTATCAGCAGAGTACAGACCACTCCATCATTATACTGGGAGTCTGCCAGCAGAATACAGGCCACCCCATCACTACATTGGGAGTCTAAGCAGAAAACAGGCCACCCCATCATTATACTGGGACTCTCAGTAGAATACAGACTATATCACCATTACACTGGAAGTCTCTCAGCACAATACAGGCCACCTCATCATTATACTAAGAGTATCTGCAGAATACAGGCCACCCCGTCATTATATGGAAAGTTGCAGCAGAATACATGCTACCCCATCATTATACTGGGAATTTCTGCAAATTACAGGCCATCCCATCATTATACTGAGAGTTTCAGCAGAATACAAGCCACCTCACTCTTATACTGAAGTATGTCAGCAGAATACAGGCTGCCCCATCATTATACTGGAAGTCTGTCAGCAAAATACGGACTACCCCACAATTATACTGTGAGTTTCTCAGCAGAGTACAGGCCACCCCACCCTTATACTGGAGTATGTCAGCAGTATACAGGCCACCCCACTCTTATAAGAAAAAACAAAAAGCCAGCACCAAATGTGCACTGCGGCACTAAACATTCCAAACTGTACTTATTTTAAAAATTTTGAGATTTTTGGCAAAAAATTGCAATTTCTTGAGCTGCTTCGCCACGTCACGGCAAATCTCATTTGAAGCAGTCCTACACTAAAATATTTTTATAAAATGTGCCATACGGCCTCACATATGAATAGTAGAACTGCTCTTAGCAGCACTCACCTGGTCTATTTCAATCCCGTACCCATGACTGAGTCATGGCTGTGGGCGGGACAGGTCCAAGCAAATGCTGCATGAAGTAAATAGAGTGTGGACAAAGCCTGATGACTTAATGTGAACAGTCACCAACCGCCAAAATCTAGACAGATGGAATACATCCCAAATTGGGGTGCAAAGCAAGGTTGAGGTCAACCACCGACCAATTCAATGAAGAAAAAACAAAAAGCCAGCACCAAATGTGCACTACAGCACTAAACATTCCAAACTGTACTTATTTTAAAAATTTGCTATGCACCCCAATTTGGGATGTATTCCATCTGTCTGGATTTTGGCGGTTGGTGACTGTTCACATTAAGTCATCAGGCTTTGTCCACAGGCTATATATATACTTCATGCAGCATTTGCTTGGACCTGTCCCGCCCACAGCCATGACTCAGTCATGGGTACGGGATTGAAATAGACCAGGTGAGTGCTGCTAAGAGCAGTTCTACTATTCATATGTGAGGCCGTATGGCACATTTTATAAAAATATTTTAGTGTAGGACTGCTTCAAATGAGATTTGCCGTGACGTGGCGAAGCAGCTCAAGAAATTGCAATTTTTTGCCAAAAATCTCAAAATTTTTAAAATAAGTACAGTTTGGAATGTTTAGTGCCGCAGTGCACATTTGGTGCTGGCTTTTTGTTTTTTCTTCACCCCACTCTTATACTGGAGTATGTCAGCAGTATACAGGCCACCCCACCCTTATACTAGAGTATGTCAGCAGTATACAGGTCACCCCACTCTTATACTGGAGTATGTCAACAGTATACAGGCCACCCCACTCTTATATTGGAGTATGTCAACAGTATACAGGCCACCCCACCCTTATACTGGAGTATATCAGCAGTATACAAGCCACTCCTTCATTATACTCAGAGTCTCAGCAGAATACAGGTCACCCTATCATTATTCTGGGGTTGATTATTTCCGGCACACGTGTGTAACAATTTTTTATTTTTATATATGTATTTTTTCTGCATCAGTTGCTCTATCACTATGAGCCTTTCTCAAGGCAATATTATCAGGTAGATACAGACAGAAAGAACTTTTTACCTGTTCTGGGGAGGGAGACATTGGAGCACCGGACGCACCCCAAACATGGAAAAGTGCCACTGCGCTTTGTAGAAACGTACGTTGTGGTAGGGTTTCTTGGAGGGTCCGATGTCCGCCCGTACGCGGATGTGTTTGAGATTATTACTTTTATTCTAAAGTATTGAGATGCACTTGTAGTGACTGCGCCATTTTCCAGGCTATTTACAGACCTGCCTTGTCCTCTCCCGGCTCCGGCATATTTCTTGTGCCCGTCCTCACTACTTAGCCCTGACTCAGTGCACCTCAGGGTATCACCGCGTTCTCTTCTATGTATTCACACCACTTATATGCACCATTGTGTGCCTCGTCCTCCTCCCTCCTATTGGCACTGCGTGCTTGCCATGTGTTGCCCTACATTTTATGCACATTCTCTAATAAGTCATTTTCTGTGTAACGTAATCTGCGATTACAAACAATACAAACTATTTCTGCAGGAAAATTCTATATGTAAATGCTTGTATATACTTTGTGTTGTTTTCCTTTTTTTTTTTCTTTTTTCATTTTTTTGCACTTTCTTTTTTGTTTGTTTTTTTCTTTTTTGTTGTTGTTATTAAAGCAACTATCATTGTATCTGTATCTTTATCAGATGATATTGCCTGGACAAAAGCTCATAATGAGCCGAAACGCTGAACGGCAACTGATGGTATTCACTTTTGCAGAAAAAATACATATATAAAAATAAAAAATTGTTACAGCAGAATACAGGCCACCCCATCATTAAACTGGGAGTCTCTGCAGAATACAGGCCACCCTATCATTATACTGGGAGTCTCAGCAGAATACAGGCCACCCCATCATTATACTGGGAATCTGCAGAATACAGGCCACCCCATCATTAAACTGGGAGTCTCTGCAGAATACAGGCCACCCTATCATTATACTGGGAGTCTCAGCAGAATACAGGCCACCCCATCATTATACTGGAGTTTCGGCAGAATACAGGTCACCCCATCATTATACTGGGAATCTGCAGAATACAGGCCACCCCATCATTAAACTGGGAGTCTCAGCAGAATACAGGCCAATCCCTCATCACACTGGTGTCTCTCAGTAGAATACAGGCCACCCCATTATTATACGGGAGTCTATTAGCATAATGCAGGCCATCACATCATTATACTGAGAGTCTCAGCAGAATACAGGCCACCCCATCATTATACTGGGTGTCTCAGCAGAATACAGGCCAATCCCTCATCACACTGGTGTCTCTCAGTAGAATACAGGCCACCCCATTATTATACGGGAGTCTATTAGCATAATGCAGGCCATCACATCATTATACTGAGAGTCTCAACAGAATACAGGTCACCCCATCATTATACTGAGAATATCTGCAGAATACAGGCCACCCCATCATTAAACTGGGAGTCTCAGCAGAATACAGGCCACCCCATCATTATACTGGGAGTCTCTCAGCAAAATACGAGCCACCTCATCATTACAGTGGCGTCTCCCAGCAGAATACAGGCCACTTCATCATAATAAAGAAGTTTCTCAGCAGAATACAGGTGTCATGAGTGTATCTTGCTTGGGGGAGACCCCGAGTGAATCTGGTGTCAGAAGGTCACAGCGCCTTGCTGCTGGCAGGTTCACTACTGTTATTTGATAACATCTCCTTGCTTGTGGTGCTGTAAGGTTTAAGCACCCTTTCCTGCCTGGCTGCTGGCTGTAGCTGCTAATCTCAAGTGTAGCTCTTTGAGATCACTCCTCTTCCCTATTTAAGTCATGTGATCTGATCACATGATGCCTGTGATAGAAAATGAATGGTTTATTTCTATGTGGTCAACTTTTGAAGGAGCCTGCTGTGGAAGAAGTCTATCTTGCAGCTGTGGTGTTTGCTGCACTGAAGCCGCCTGGCGAGGTTCTCCTTACATGTCTATTTCCCCTGTTTGTATTCCTTCCCTTGTGTTTCCATATAGTAGTGGCGAGTCTTGTGAACTTGTCGGCCTACTCAGTAGCCAGGGTGAGTGGAGGGCTAGTTGAGGGAATAAGGGACGCTGGGGAGCTCAGGAGTCAGCTTAAGGTGAGTTCAAGAGGTGTGCCCTCACCTCTCTCCCTAGCGTCAGGGACCTCCATTGTAACGTGACCCCTGTGTCCCTTGTGTGTTGTTACATCATCTGGAGGTTTACCAGGTACTAAGTAAACCCTGCTAATCATGTGCGTGACATTATCACAGGCCCACCATTTTTTCAGACCTCAAATGGATCCTGTGCAGGCCCTTACTGATCAGGTGCAAAATCTGTCTCTTGGTCTTGCAGAATTGCGGTCCAGGGTTATTCAACCACAGCAGCCGGCCGCAGGTCTTGTAACCAGTTATAATATATCAGAACCCAAGGTGGTGATTCCTGATAGATTCTCGGGAGGATGGGATCACGTTTTTGTTTTTCGAGAGGCCTGCAATCTATACTTTAAGCTCTGCCCACACGCTTCCGGGAGTGAGGAACAACGGGTGGGAATTTTTATATCACTCCTTCAGGGAAACCTACAACCCTGGGCGTTCTCTCTTCCAACTGATTCCCTGTCACTTTGGTCGGTTGATGAATTTTTTTGCTGCCTTAGGTCTTGTCTACGATGACCCCGACCGTGATTCCCTTGCTGAGTCTCAGCTACGCAAGATTCAGCAGGGAGACCGGCCGGTGGAGGAATTCCACTCTGATTTCTGGAGATGGGCCACTGACCCAAGGTGGAAAGACCCAGCTCTTAGGAGCCATTTTTACCAGGGTCTGTCAGAAAGGCTCAAGAACGCGTTGGTGCTTTATGAAACACTGGAAACATTGGAGGCTGCCATGGTTCTGGCCATACGTATTGATAGACGCCTCAGAGAAAGACCTAATATGACTCCGTGCCCTGTAGTGTTGCCTGAGGCTGAAGTCCTTCCCATAAGTTCTGAAGAACACATGCAGTTAGGGGGGGGCTTCCTCTCAGTCTGGGTCCCTCGCAGTTCACCGCAAGTCAGGGGTGTGTTTCTTCTGTGGTCATAGGGGGGCAGTTTATCGGGGCTTCTCCATCGCGTCCTAAGCTAAAGAAGTCACCGGAAAACTTCTGACCCCAAATTGTGTGGAGGATTTCAACCTGGGCGAATATATATCCTCCACATATGTGCCACAGTTTATTCTACCTGCTGAGGTTGTCATAGGTAACAAAACTGAGACTATCTCTGTCCTTTTGGATTTATGGACAGTGGGGCAGGAACCAATATGGTGGACTCTCTGTTTGTACGGACCCATGGCCTCTCCTGTAATACGTTGGCTAAGTCCATCTCCATATTTGCCATTGACTTTGCGCCTCTTGGTCCGGGAAGTTTTACGCAGGTGGTGCATGTGACGCCCTGGACCCCAGGGGTCACAGGTAATTACATCAGCCACATACACACACACCCCCGCCCCCTGTGAGGTCACACACATGTCACCCGAAAGGAGTGACCACTGAGGAGACTACTGTCTTGGGACAGGAAGTTCAAGGAGTCGAGTTTGGGGGGTTACAGTGACAGGAGGTGAAAGAGGAGAGAAACTGTCAGGGACCCGGGTAGGAGCATGGGCCCCTTAGAGAACGTCAGGCAGGCAGGCGATGGTGGCCGTCTGCAGGAGTACCGGTACAACAACCGGCGGAACCGTACGGACCGGGCCTGGGCTGTGTCCCGCCGGTCCTGAACCGGGGAGTCAAACGTGTTCCGGAGCACCAAAAAGAAGGGTACTCAGACCCCGTCCTAGCTTAGAAGCCACTGAGTGTACGCGAATTGACTGATTGCTGACCGGACCTCACGGGTTCATCCACAACCAAAGTCCCGAAAGAAGGCAAAAACCCACCGAGACCGGGTGAGCGCCACCGCCAAGGGCCAAACACCCGACGGGCCAGCGCCTGCGGGCAACCAAGGACTCCTCCGGCAGCTCAACGCCGGGGAGCGGGCTACCGCTGCTCAGGCAGGGGGAGCCGAAACACAAACATCTAGAGGTGCACGGGAAAAGGGGCCACCATCAACCCCGCAGGGGGACATCAGCAGCCGGCCGCGGGAACCAACCAGACCCGAACTTTGGTTTACCAGTGACTCAGTGTGAATTAATGATTGAACAGAGTGAATTAATTAATTGAGTACACCAGTGCCATCCGGGCACGACACACTACACCGCGGCACGGCGCCCTGCACCCCGACAACAACAACAACCAACACTTACAGTTGCCCCAGTCCCCCACGGGCCCCGCGACACACCGCCCCTACCCACGGAGGAGCTAACATCTCGGCTGCGGCCGCAACACCGATCCCGGACGAGCCCGCCAGTACTTCAGCCGCAGCAGTGGTGCTTCTTCCGTCTCCACGACCCGTGGGTGGCTTCACGACCCGTTATATGACCACCATCCTCCCACCGCCTACCCCTTTAACAAGAGCGACGTGGCCCCCGGTCCGGAGGCGCTTGTGCCACCGACAAACCCGAGCCCGGACCTCGAGCGGCTCGGCTCGAGCAAGCGGAGGAAGCAGCCGGGCCCCTCTCAGGGCGGTACATGCATAATGTAGACCTGCACATAGGGGCTCTTCACAAGGGGCTCCTGTCACGTTATGTCTTGGAAGGTCTCCCCACTTCTATCATATTGGGCCTTCCCTGGTTGGTTATGCATAATCCGGTGGTGGACTGGCAGTCCAGAGAGATAGACAGATGGAGTGAGTTCTGCAATAATAATTGCCTGAATACAATTATCTCTTCTGTCTCCACTAAAGTTGTGCACTCCTTTATGTCTGAGGATTATCCCCTTCAACTCATTCCTGATTTATTTAATCAAATTGTTGGGGCCAAATGGTTCTCCAAGTTGGATCTCGGGGGGCTTCTAATCTGATTAGGATCAGGGAAGAGGATGAGTGAAAAACGGCATTAACACACCTGAAGGGCATTATGAAAACCTGGTCATGCCTTATAATAAGTTTTATTTCTATAGCGCCAACATATTATGCAGCGCTTTACAATTCCTTTTGCCTTTACAATGGCTTTTGGTCTGACGAATGCCCCAGCCATTTTCCAGCATTTTGTCAATGACATTTTTTGTCCTTCATAACTGTGTCCTGGCTGGACACCCAGGTACTAAAGCAACCTGTGACTTTATTACTCGTCATTTTTGGTGGTTTAGGATGCATAAGCATGTAGTAGAATTTGCGACTACCTGTAACTTATGCGCGCGCTCTAAGACGCCGCATACTCGTCCATCTGGAGCTCTCCTACCTTTGACCATACCAGACAGACCTTGGACTCATGTATCTATGGACTTTATTACTGACCTTCCTTCATCCGCTGGCAAAACATCTTAGTAGTGGTTGATAGGTTCAGTAAAATGGTGCACTTCATTGCTCTACCGGCTCTCCCGAATGCTAAAAGTTAGCTCATGTGTTTGTGTCTGAAATCGTGAAGGTTCCCTCCGATGTGGTGTCAGATCGAGGGACCAAGTTTGTCTCAAAATTGTGGAAGGCATTTTATTCTCATCTGGGGTTACATCTGTCTTTTTCTTTGGCTTTCCATTCCCAATCCAACAGGAAGATGGAATGCTTAAATCAGCGTTTAGTGACGTACCTAAGATGTTTTGTGTCAGATAACCAGGAAAATTGGTTGTCTTATCTAGACCCTCGGGGATTCCGTGGGAAGAACGATTTTCCTCATTGCTCTCTTCTATTTGTCGTGTTGTACTGAACAACCTTAGGGTAATGGGGGATAGGTACAAATGTATGGCTGACAAAAGACATTTGTCAGGTCCGGATCTGGATGTGAATGATTTTGTATAGCCGTCCACTAGGAATATCATGTTGCAGGATCCTTCTTGGAAACTGGGCCTTAGGTTTATCGGTCCATACAAGGTAATCGCCATGATTAACCATGTGGCTTTTCGGCATGAGCTACCCCCAGCACTTAAAATACACAAAATACACAACGTCTTCCACAGGTGTTTGCTCAAGAGGTATGTCGCGCCTGTGGAGCCATCACCTTTGCCACCGGCTCCAATCACTGTTGATGGGAACTTAGAATTTGAGATAGCAAAAATCATGGATTCTCGCTTTATTCAACACTTTCTGCAGCATTTGATGCACTAGAGGGGGTATGGTCCAGAGGAGAGGATGTGAATACTGGCATCGGAGGTGAAAGCTGGTAGGTTAATACGCTCCTTCCATGCAACTCATCCTGATAAACCTGGTCCTGAGGGTCCAGAGGCCCCTCGTAGAGGGGGGGGGGGGGGTACTGTCATGAGTGTATCTCACTCGGGGGAGACCCTGAGTGAATCTGATGTCAGAAGTTCACAAGCACCTTGCCACCGGCAGGTTCACTACTATTATTTGATAACATCTCTTTGCTTGTGGTGCTATAAGGCTTTAGAACTCTTTCCTGCCTGGCTGTTGGCTGTAGCTGCCAATTTCAGGTGTAGCTCTTTGGGATCACTACCCTTCCCTATTTAAGTCATGTGATTTGATCACATAAAGCCTGTGATAGAAACTGAGTCCACAGACCCCAAACCAGCAGCATCCTGCTTTTGGCAGGCACCCACGGGAACAGGATAGTGACAAGTGTGGGAAGCATCACAAGCACAGCAAAGTCCGTAGCCAGGTAACCGAATCATCCCAACCTGAGTTTCTTCCAGCCGAATCCTAGAATCCTTGGAGGTACTCTTGCACAATACAATCCAGTTTCTGATCCCCTAACTAGCGCCGAAGTGCCTAGGCTGGGTAAACGACTTCCAACCGGAACCAAAATCCTTAGATTGAAGTCATGTAGTAAAAGAACACCCTGGTGACTCCAGCAGTCCCGTTTTATATCTCATGGGCACTCATTCAAGGGTATTGTGCTCTTACCGCATTGATGAAAGAAGGCTGTGCTCTTATTGGGTGGCATTCTAATCCGCATAGTTAATTCTCCTGTATAACTCTCCTCTAAGTGAGGTAGACAGAGAGCCTGAGGGGAAGTTACATTAAATTAGCAATACACAACCTCAGACAATGGAAGGCTCTGATGAGTCCGGCAGAAAACAATGTCTTAACAAACATGAGATATTGTACAAAAGGGACCCATGTCTGGCCAAAATAAGAACATTAACCCCTGACCGACATTGAACAGGGCTGTCTCTTCACAAATCTGTTCTCTGAGATGGCTCTTCTTCACTCCTGATCTGCTGGAAACTTCGCAGGCACTGGTGGATTATTTTCAGATTGCCATCTGACATCTTCAGAATCCCTTGATGGTGCTGTCTGTAGATGGAGTGCTCCTGTCAGAACCCATACACTTTGTTTCTGAGCCTGTGGAATTACGAATAGGAAATATGCAGTCGGAGAAGATTTCCTTCCTGGTGCTTCCAAGCTTGTCTTGTTGGCTTCTTCTGGGTCTGCCTTGGCTCCATACTCATGAGTCTGTTCTGGACTGGAGACGTGGAGAGGTGCTCCGTTTGGGCCAGAAATTCCACAAGAAATGTCTTATTAGTGCTCATCCACCCAGGTCTTCTGAGGTACTATCTTGCCATCCGGTCCTGCTTCCTTCTTGTCAACCTTCTACCTTTGATTTTAACAAGAAGAGAGAAGAATCCCAATGTGTCCCTAAATACTCTGAGATGTCTTACCTGGTAACCAGTTCCATCCGCCATTGAAGGTCTGGGAAAAAGGTTTCCAAGCATTGGGCATCCATCCTACCACTTCCATTTCTTCCCCCATCACCTCCTAAGACATCATTCTGGTGAAAAAATTTCCTTCAGGCCCAGGTGAAGATGGGGTATGGGGGGGGGGAACTGTAGCACTGGAATCCCTGCCTGGCTCTGATTCTCAACAGCAAGGATGCCGACTCATTCCCTGCTGCGGCCAGACTGCAGTGCCCTGCCATGTCATTCCACAGTCCTCTGTGTGTGTCTCCTTCCTCCTGCTCCCAGGACCTGTGTACGCCACGCAGGTTCCCTAGGAGTGTGCTAAGGGCATGCACACACTCGCTCTCTTAAAGGGCCAGTGCACCTAATCTTGTAAGTACCTCTCAGTCTATGGCTGAAGGGCGCAAGGTACTTAAGTCAGCCTCCCACTAGGGGTGGTGCCTGAGCAACATGGTCAGTTAATTAGTGCATGTCCATCTAGCTAGCTAGTTGTCTTCCACCTACCTAAACCTGTCACCCTTTCCCGGTCATGACCTCTGTAGCCATCTGCTCCTGCTGTCCTGTCTTCCTCAGCCTTCCCGGCTACACCTGTCAGTACTAGAGATACTGCTGCTGACTGCCATACCCTCCACAACTCTCTGCCTCAGCCGTTCTGGCTGCACGGATCAGTACTAGAGACTCTTCATGTCCATACTTGAGCCTGTCCCTGTTCTGAGGTTCAGCTGAAGGAGTCCTGGACACTGCCTTGGGAGTGGTACCTGGCATCTATCTGGTAGGCGCTTAGTCAAGCCCCTCCCATGACAGGGTAAACCCGGGTTTCCCCTGTGGTCCAGTGGGTTCATTCCCGCTCACCGCCTTATCACCAACGGCAAGGGAAACCACACTTGTGAGAAGTGAGAAAAATGGCCTGGTCATTAAGGTAAAAGTTAGCTTGGTTACTAAGGAGTTGGCAAGATGTTCTACGGGACTTGTTTCGAAAATGCATCAGGCTTGTTTAGATGTTCTGTCGCATACTTCTGATGCTGAATTTTATGGTGAGGATGCAGGAGAGGTTTTCTTCTGATGACTCTTCCATGAAGGCCATATTTGTGCAGTTGTCTCTGAACAGTAGAACAATCTACCACAACTCCAGAGTCTGTAAATCTTCCTGAAGGTCTTTTGCAGTCAATCGAGAGTTCTAATTTGCCTCTCCAACAATCCTACCAGCAGCTCTCACTGAAATTTTGCTTGGTCTTCTACATCTTACCTTAACCTCCACTGGTGCTGGTAACTGACATTTCTTAATTACAATTTGAACTGAGGAAAGGGCAACTTGAAAACGCTTTGCTATCGTCTTATAACTTTCTCCTGTTTTGTGAGCCTCCACCATTTTCCTTTTCAGAGTGCTAGGCAGCTGCTTAGAAGAACCCATGGCTGCTGTTTTTTTGCCACAAGGTTAGAGGAAGCTGGGTTTTTATAAAGCTGTGAAATTTGCATCACCGACCTTTCCTATGATGATAGTGAACAAGTCATAACCTAATAGGATAATTAAGGTCTGAAACCTTGGTCAAATCAATCTGAGCACACAGATCTCCAAGGGTGCACACATTTTTTTGCATCAGCCCATTGTCCTTGTAATTTTTCAAATGTAAAAGATGAAAAAAATATTTTAAAGTACAAAGTAAATGTATCATCTTTAACTTTCTGCCTTTTAGAGATCATTTTATCTTCTACTTGCTTAACTGTTCACAATAATAGTACTTTTGACCAGGGATGCCTAAACCTTTACATGTCTGTCAGCCTCATCATCCTGGTTGGATATCAGTCTTTCTCCTTCTGTATCCTCTATGGCAAGGATTGGGAACCTATGGCTCGTGAGCCAGATGTGGCTCTTTTGATGGCTGCATCTGGCTTGCAGACAAATCTTTAATAAAAAAATACCATATTTTCCGGTTTGTAATATGCACTTTTTTCCCCCATAACTGAGGGAAAAATAGGGGTGCATCTTACAAACCGCATATGGCTTACCGGGGCGGCAGTGGTGGCGCAGGGTCGGCAATACTTGAGCTCGTAGGGTGTCGTGATGGTGAGCACCATCGATCTGCTGGCGGACTGTGCTTTGAATCTCCTGCAGTTGACGAGATTGACTTCAAGAAAATGGCCCCGTAGACGGCGCGTGTGCAAACAGGACTCTGCGGCCATTTTCTCGAAGTCCATCACGTCGATCTGCACACGCGCCACGGCTATTTTCTTGAAGTCGATCTCGTCAACTGTGGGAGACTCAAAGCAGCCCGCCAGCAGATCAATGGTCCTCGCCGCCACGAAACTCCGCGAGCCCGCAGTATCGCCGACCCTCTGCTGCCACACACTGAGCCATGACACCCCCTCTTCCAAGCCCGCCGACAGATCAATGGCGCCCACCTCTGTGACACCCTACGAGCCTGCAGCAGTATCGCCCACCCTCCGCACAATGAACCTCTTGAGCCGCGACACCCTCTCCTCCGTGTCCGCAGCATCACCTACCCTGCCTCCTGGGACTTTCTGAGCTGCTCCAACACCACCGCTCCCCAATGGTAAGTTAATCGAAGATGCACATTAATGGTAAAAAGTACTTTATTCATCATTGGTTAGCAACAGCATAACAACGTTATTGAAAAGAATTTAGAAACGTATTGTGCTTTAAAAGTGTTGGTCTTACATAAAAAGCGCACATTAAATTGTATTTAGTTCTAAACATGTTGTATGTCTCTCACGTAATTGCATCTTAAAATATTTGGCGTTCATGGCTCTCAACCAAAAAGGTTCCCGACCCCCGCCCTATGTACTGCGGTGGCCACTAGAATCAGCTCATCAGATTGAAAGGTATATTTTATTCTTTCACAAAGTACTAAAGCACACCACCAACAGATGCCACCCTATTAAGTGCAATTACAACATATCATATAATCGTGCAAGGTAATGCAGTCTAGACACACCACAGCATAAAATACCGCAAGATAGAAAATGCAGTGTAAGATAAGTTCTGCTGATCCAACACAGATAATAAGTAACAGTAATCTCAACAGAGAGAAATAATGTAGTCAATTATATTAAATCTGTGTAGGATCACAACAATGAACGGGTGCTGCAAATAACGGGGAATGCATGGCCTCAGATTTATAGGTATTGCTAATTAGCTGTGTGTGGCCTAAAAAGTCGTTAGGGAAGTATGTAAAAAGTGGTACTTGGCAAATTTAATTGCTTGCTCAAAATTACACACTGAAACAAATTTATAGGTATTCTTATTAGTGTCTGCTGAAAATTTGCTATTCAACAAACTAAAAAGGTCTTCTTGGCACATTTCCATGTCTGCTCCAAATTACACAGTGAAACACATTTGTATGTAGTGGTACTTTTTAGTGCATCCACAATTTTGCCAACTCAGGCAGGAATAAAATAAATAATCTTTTGTCTCAAGTGTCTGACAGGTGTGGGCGTAGGTTTGCAAAAAATATGTTTGAAAGGGGAAGGGTATATCAACCATGAGTGGTAAATCACAACGAGGTTGTCGTGGAAGGGGGAATAGGCGGGGTGTTGGAGGTTTACGTGTGGGAAGTTCTGTTAGTTAAAGGTCTAGTAAGCAAACGCCGGCTCATCCTATCCCAGGAGAAATGAGAACAACTTCCGTTACTGGACAGTATACTCCACTAGATTTCCTTGGCAGACGCACATCGCTTCAACTTTGAAATGAGGTTGGTGCTGGAGTGGATGGCAAGCTCTGCATCTCTTGGCTTCTCCTCTTCCTGCATCTCAACATCACACACAGTTCACTGGTCAGAGGTGCCACCCCAATTGCACTTGTTTGCGCTCGCATCACAAATCTCTAACTGGCAAACTTACTGTGGTGAACCACACATGGGCGAGTCTCAAGAGCTTTTAACACATTCGATCCCATGGGTATCACAGGTCAGCTCCAAAGATTCCCATATTGAAGAAGAGGAAAGCATCTGCATCGATGCCCAAAATCTTTGTGAGTTAGATCCTGGCCCGGACGAAGTAGAGTCCCTGCAGGATCCCGACCCTCGTCAACTGGTGGAGGTGATGATGATGAGACTCAGATACCTGAGACGTATGCATACTGTCCTGTGATCTAAGGTCAGGAAGAGAAGGAGTGGGACAACAGAACCTGATGATGAAGTTGTAAATCCCACTTGGTGTGAACACAGTGGCATGCAGCTGTGTAGCTCAGCAGATCAGGAGGAAGAAGCCGAGGAGGTTACGTTGGCAATTCCTACATGGAGTCTTCATTCATCTGTGTATGTGTGCCGCCCCTGCAGCAGTCGAACCACTCGGACCCGGGGGTTGCTGCTGTGGCTCGAGAATCTCCGGACCCAGGGGCTCGCGGCCACTTCAAATGAAAAGGGGGGTATTTACAGGGGATAAGAGTTTGTGACGCCACCCGTGGTTTGTGGTAAGTGGAGTACCGCCGCTGCCGATGGGAGTACCCGGGGGAGATGGAGTGGGGCAGCCAAATGACGTTCCCTCCACGGGTAGGGGAGGCCCCGGGACTCTGGATGGTGAGATTCTGGCGTAGGGGAGCGCAGCGCTGGTTGGAAGAGGGGGAGGACCACGTACTCACTCAGGCAGTGTTGGTGATGATGTGACCACAAAGCAGACTCTGACAACAAGGTAAACCAAGTCTCTGGGTGCCGCTGCCCTTTTGGAGGAGCACGTCCGGGTATCCGTCCCCTCTGGTACTGCCGGGTGATCCGGAGCCTGCCTCCGTGCACAAATTAGAAGTGTTCTGGTGGCCTGTTGGCGTAAAGCTGTCCGGGCCCCGCTCCCTACATGTTGGTAGTGGAGCTGCGCTCTCAAGGGCTCACGCTTAAGATTTCTGTGGGCTGCGTGGGTTGGAAAGCCCTCTCCCCCTCGTTTCGCTAGTGCCCCTGATCTCTGAGCTTCTTGGGGACAGTCCATAAAGTCACTATCCTCCACAGGTTAATTGCCCGGTTGCCTGAAGCTACTCCTCGACCTAGGATCTTGTACCCCGCCGTGCTTTCGGTCCCGGACCGGTTATTAGACTCGAGCTGCTGACGTCCTCCAAGACCGGGTCTAGGCACCCAGCCTCAATACCCTGCGACCGGGTCTCCGACTCCTCCGGGTTCAGACCATCGTTTGCGACCCAACCCGTCACATACAGGGAGCCACCACTCTCTCAGCTCCTCAGTTCTCGAGGGCTAACACTGTTCTTTGTCTCCTTCCCTCCCACCAGCCTACCTGACCCCTAGGTGGGCGGCCGTATTCCAGCTAGGCACCCCACTGGTGTGTCTGACAGGGTGTGGTGTGAGGTGTGGTTGGGATTTGGATGCGGATGGAGGCAGTATCATGGGTTGGGAAGCCAGAACCATGGGTGTTGAGCCCTTCACTAAAGAGCAGAAAGTGCAGTACCCTGTGACGCCTTGACTAGGTTAGGGGCGTCACACATGCAAGGGCAGCAATGTTGCCAAACTAGGATGGAAATGAGTCACTACTGATGATGTCAATGCAATTAGGCAGCACTTACATTAATGTGCATCAGAGAATGCAGTGACACAGCTACAGAGTTGTGAAACACTATCCAGGCTAAGTTTGATAAATGGCTGTCTCCACCAAACTGGAAGCTAGGGAATGTAATGTCCAATTACGGTACAAACCTAGTGGCAGCACTACGGCTGGGCTACACTATGCCTGGGCGACATCACATATGCATTGCATGCATCAACCTGGTTGTCCAGCAATTTCTAGGGCAGTATTATGTCCTGGATACTGCTGCTGTCTGCCTGAAAGGTTTATAAATCTCAACACTCTAAGTCGGTTTTCAACATTCTCTTTGAATTCAGTTTCAGTGGTCTGGGAGCAAGAGGCCTAGGCCTGTCTTTTATCTTGCTGTTTCTGGTGAAAGTAGAAATGCTGGTTCAGGCCTTGTTCCAGGGCCAATCCCAAGCAGCCATGTTGCTTAGTTGGCTTATTTGTAGTGTGTGCCAATTGTTGCCACTTTTCCTCTTCCCTGACGTTATTTTTTGGGAATTTGGAGACTCCATGTAGGGTTTCCAAGTTGGCTTTTGTCTGTAGTGCCAAGGATATAGGAGCACCAGCCCTACGCCTGTCACTCATGCATCTCTTTATTTTTAAAATGAAAATTCCAGGCCACATACTGTGTGTAAGTCAACACTATCAGGCAGTGCTTAAATTAATAAGCATTGGATAATGCAGTCACACAGTGGCAGAGTTGTGGCGCACTATCCATGCCCAGTTTGATCAATGGCTGTCTCCACTGAACCTGGAACCAGGGAAGGCCGTGTGCGATAACTGTGCAAACCTGCTGGCGACACTACGCTTGGGCGACAGCACATGTGCATTGCATGGCTGACGTGCTCAACATGGTTGTACACAAATTTCTGCTGATGCAGAAGGCACGGTCGTTGTTTGCTCCCTTTTTAAAATGGAAATGCCAGGCCACATCATCTGTGTTGCATGGACCATACCTCCCTGCTGTGCAAAGACACTATGAGAAAATGAAGGAAGGGGGAGCAATTGATGCCACTGACCTGCTGTCTGCCTGAAATGTTTTTAAATCTCTAGACTCCAAGATGGGTTTCCAAGTTGTGTCTTGTCTGTACTGGCAGGAGTATGGGGACACCAGCCCTACACCTGTCTCTCATCCACCTCTATATTTATGTCAATAGTCTAGCAAGCTAATGGCTATGCCAAAGCAGTGGTGCTGCACTGTAAAATTTATTTTTGCTGTTTTGGAAGCTTTTTGACCCCCCCAAAGGTGTTTTCTCTGCCTTACGTTTGGCCTCCCATTGAATTCCAGGTTGTTTGAAAAGGTTCAATAAAGGTTCGAAGTTCAGTTCGACAAATGTACTATTTGTTCGGTTGGGCTAGGCGAACTGAACCTTGAGAGGTTCCTTCATCTCTACTCAGGACCATAACCTTGCCAATGAATGAAGTACTGTAAAGATTGTGTCACGGTTGACAGACAGCCCTGTGGTGTTCGGCTGCAGAAGGTCGCTTCATTTGGCTGCACAAACTTCTCCTTGATATTCCATCCTTTCCTCTGTGGTGTGAATGGAGTTTTGTGTGTCGTCTCTGTTAAGGTTTACTCTTTTCCCTTTTAGGATCCTATGGAGATATTTTCCTTTCAGCTGCTAATCATTATCCCTCACCCTCTGTGTCTTTATATACCTGCATTTCCCCTTGGTATGTTGCTGGTGGTAGAGTCAAGTTTCTATATGGTCCTGATTTCAAGCAGTCGGCTTCTAATCATCTGGAGAAAGGTCGTATGTTGCTGTTCTTATCCCTTAAGGTCAAGTCACACGCTACAATATATCTAACGATATGTCGGCGGGGTCACGGAATTTGTGACGCACATCCAGCATCGTTAGAGATGACGTAGCATGTGACATCTCCGAACGACTGGTAATGAGCAAAAATACTCCCCCTGACAAAGGCGGTTGCCGAAACGGCCGTCGGGTAGGCGGAATTTCCGACTGTTCACATCCTAATTGATGCACACATGGTAAGTCACAGCATTGCCTGTACGCTATGTAGTATCCTTCTTCCATCTGGTAACACGTGGAGCGGGCTATTTATGCCATCGATTGGTATTCCCTGGTACATTGCATACCCCTCTTGCTCCTTATGATGATCCTGGCTGCAACTTCTATATAGCAGATCATATTGTTCTTTCCATGTGGCTTCATATCTGACTTTAACAGCACCAATATTATTTCACTGCAGGCAATCTGGTTATTCTAGAAATGGTGTTTTTTTTGATATATGTGGCTTCTGACCCTTTCATAGCTGCAGGACCGGCTACTATATAGTTACCATTAATATTCAATATATAGCACCCAGTGGTATTTTGATGTATAGGAATAATCCCTAAGTAGCCTTATTCATGCAGCTATGTTTGGATCACATTTTTCCACACCATTAATTCCTTAATATTCCACCCCATTTTTATTACATACTCATTGACAACTTGCCATAATATATATGTTGCTTGTCTTAGTCTGGTATTTATATCCATGATTGTCACACTGCCGGTTTTTCCTGGTTGTTGTTTTTAAATTCTTGCATCTGTATGTCCACCCTTTGCACTGATCAATAATAAAATATCTTGTTTTCACACATTGGACGTTTGGTCGTTTCCTTTTCTCCTTTATGACCCAGCAGAGCCTTCCTCCCATCGAGCTACTGATTAGTATTGTCCATGTGCTTAAATACTCCCATCTTCCCTGGATGGGTGCTGGTGATATTACTCAGTTCATTGAAGCCCTGGATGCAAGCAGGTGGCTTGCTCTCATCTGTGGTATTGTTGCTGTTACTTTGCTGTACTTCTATCTGAGTCATCCGTGGATAAGTAGCTCATGTTTTTCCCCTTGTGTGTCCCCCTTGTGTTTTCTATAGTTGTTTAGTGGGGTTGACAAAGAACACATCCCATCCGTTTCCTATTTAGGGCCCAGCACTAGGGATACCTAGGATCAGGTATATTACTTGTGATATTACTCAGTTCATTCAAGCCCTGGATGCAAGCAGGTGGCTTGTACTCCTCTGTGATATTGTTGCTGTTACTTTGCTGAACTTCTACCTGAGTCATCTGTGGATAAGTAGTTCATGCATTTTTACAGTATGTCCTCCTAGTGTCTTCCTTTAGCGTTTCGTGGGGTTGATGAAGAGCTCATCCCACCCATTCCCTATTTAGGGCTCAGCACTAGGGATACCTAGGGTCAGGTATCTGGCTCGGCGCATAAGTGCGGAACATATCTAGGGTGGTGAGGGACCCCAGGGACAAGTGGAAGGTTTGGTCAGGGGTCACCATCTCTACCTTGCCTAGACACAGGGTTTCCCTTCCCTTTCGTCATTTGCTTAGTACTTTCCTGTACTTAGCGTGACAGTCTTCCCACGCTGACTGACTATAGTTTGTTTCTGTGTTGGTCTGTGTGCTGTTGTGTCCCAGCCCTGCTGGTGAATATATTGCATGTTGCTTGGAGTTGTGGAATCCTGTCATCTTGTTGTTTCCTCCCTGCTCTTATTTTCCTCCTTACCTCTTATTGTCTTATACCTTTGTGTGAGTGTGCTGTGAGGTAGAGTTTTGGTTTCCCCTGTTATCTCTGTTGGTTTTATCACACTTTTGTCCCGGCCCTCTCCTGCAGTTGGGGGAGATGAGTATTAGATCAGGGCTGGTCAGGAGCAGGGCCAGGGTGGCGGCTCAGATATCCTCACCATAAGAGGTATCTCTGAGATAAGTGATAGTTAGGGACCCCTAGCCTGAGGGCTAGTCTAGGAGCCCCTGTCCCCTGCGCTCTCTCCAGTCACCGTGACATTATAGTCGGCCCATACTTAAAGTTTTGGCATGGACCCAGTTGCGGCACTGTCTAGGCAGTTTCATCTAAATATGTTAGTGCAAACTCATTACCAGGAAGATAAAATGACAATTACCAGAGTTTGTTTGTTAAAATATTATACAAATACTTTACTTAAACATCAAAAGAAAAAAACAACAATCCTAAAAGCAAAATAAAAGTGTGTCCAGTGCAAAGAATGAGATAAATGACCGCAGTTAACACACCCTGGTTATTGGATATTTCAGGGTCACTGTTATACACACATATAACAATACTGATCAATACTGAAAAAAAGAATATATTCATTATTTCCCTACAACTGTTAGTAGGAGAAAGGTAAAGCAGCCTTCAATATTTCAGTACATGCTGTAAAGATCCGATATAGAAGAATCAATGTCTTTTGGTTTTAGTGGTACATACCTATGTTCTAAGGGTGTATGGTCACGTCCTGGTTTTGATGCGCTTTTTTTGCCAGAAGATGCAGAGATGATGCAGGAATTTCAGCACCAAATTTGCATCTTCTGGCAAAAAAATGCACAAAAACTTTTTTTATATACAGTTTTGGTTTTCTGCCAGGAAATGCAAATTTGGAGCAGCCATTTTTTTTTAATTTTACAAATTTTTCTAATTTTGCGTACAACCTATTCTCTCTGAGAATTTGCAAAATCTGGCTGACATCTTTCATACGAGACTCAAAATCCTGTGAATATATGAGAATGTCATCCAGGTAAATGATAAAAAATGTCCCTAATAGGTGAGCAACTACTTCATTAACAAAGTGCTGAAAAATCGCAGGCAGGTTGGTCAGACCAAACCTCATCATTACATTTTTGAAGTGACCCACTGGCGTATTGAATGCCATCTTCCACTCATCCCCCTTCTGACCCGGATCATATTATAGCTCCTCCCCTCTTCCTCTCCTGGGACGTCCCTCCAAGCTGCCTGGGCTCGGGCGAGGCCTCCGGAGGTAATCTCAGTATAGTAACTGCCTCACATGGAACGTCCCTCCAAGCTGCATGGGCTCGGGCGAGGCCTCCGGAGGTAATCTCAGTATAGTAACTGCCTCACATGGAACGTCCCTCCAAGCTGCATGGGCTCGGGTGAGGCCTCCGGAGGTAATCTCAGTATAGTAACTGCCTCACATGGAACGTCACTCCAAGCTGCATGGGCTCGGGTGAGGCCTCCGGAGGTAATCTCAGTATAGTAACTGCCTCACATGGAACGTCCCTCCAAGCTGCATGGGCTCGGGTGAGGCCTCCGGAGGTAATCTCAGTATAGTAACTGCCTCACATGGAACGTCCCTCCAAGCTGCCTGGGCTCGGGTGAGGCCTCCGGAGGTAATCTCAGTATAGTAACTGCCTCACATGGAACGTCCCTCCAAGCTGCATGGGCTCGGGCGAGGCCTCCGGAGGTAATCTCAGTATAGTAACTGCCTCACATGGAACGTCCCTCCAAGCTGCATGGGCTCGGGCGAGGTCTCCAAAGGTAATGTCAGTACAGAATGTCTTGGCATCATGAAACCTCTGTCAGAAATACCGATCAATCTGAATTACAAGTAACATGGCGCACTCCAGAGATGGAGGAGTTTCATACATGACCAACGCCTGTTTAATCCTCATGTGCATACCCTGAATAAAATGTTTCTTAAGTGCACTAAGTGTCCACAGGCCAGCGGCGGAATTTGGAGAAATAATCCTCTGCCGGCCGATTCCCCAGATGTAGTGAATGGATTTTAGACTTGGCTAAAGAGATTTTATCAAGATCATCATAGATGAGACAGAGTGAAGAGAAAAACCCGTCCATAGACAAAAACACAGGTGACTAAGGGGGCAAGGAAATAGCCCATGATTGCGGGTCTCCACTAAAGGGTGCTTTACACACTGCTACATCGCTAATAATATATCGTCGGGGTCACATCGTTTGCGACATCGCAGCGTGTGACACCTAGGAGCAACGATCAACGATCGCAAAAACATCAAAAATCGTTGATCGTTGACAGGTCGCTCCTTTTCATAATATCGTTGATGGTACATGCCGCTGGTTGTTCGTCGTTCCTGCGGCATCACACATCGCTATGTGTGACACCGCAGGAACGACGAACATCTCCTTACCTGCGTCCACCGGCAATGAGGAAGGAATGAGGTGGGCGGCATGTTCCGGCCACTCATCTCCGCCCCTCCTCTGCTATTGGGTGGCAGTTTTGTGACATCGCAGTGACGCCGAACGCACCTCCCCCTTGAAGGAGGGATTGTTCGGCAGCAACAGCGACGTCGCTGAACAGGTATGTGCGTGTGACGCTGCTGTAGCAATATTATTCGCTACGGCAGCGATCACCACATATCGCACGAACGACGGGGGCGGGTGCTATCGCTCGCGACATCACTAGCAATTGCTAGCGATGTCGCAGCGTGTAAAGCACCCTTAAGAAACCAGACCACAATTCCCACCTGCTGTGCCTCATTACTAGAGCAGTGGGGATGTATACGGAAGTATAGTCTGCATGCTTCTATAAAGGTTACAAACCGGCTGCACCCCCTTGTAAAATCGTTCCAGGAGGGGCAGTTTTGGTTCAGGTGATCCGGCAACCAACACAGATTGCGTCAGTGTAATGGACTGCGCTTGTGCTGGACGCCCCCCCTTAATTCAGCCACCTGAAGAGACAGAGCCTGCAACCGCCTAGATAGAGCAGCAACAGGGCCCATGCAGCAAATTAAATCGGGCCGACTATAATGACTATGGGGATAGCGGGAAACCAGAGCTTCTACGCTGACCCTCAGGCTGGGGCACAAGCTATCCCTAGTCTCAGAGATACCCTTGAAGGTGGGGAAGTCTGAGCCGCCTTCCTTACCCTGCTCTTAAACAGCCCTGATCTTATACCACCTCCCTTCCCCATGGGGTCTGGGACAGGAGTGAGATTAAACCCACAGAAATAGGCAAACAGGGGAAACCAAAAATCTGTCATACAGGACCCTCACACAGAGGTATAAGGTATAAGGTAGGAGGTATAAGACAACAAGAGATTAGGGGGAAATCAAGAGAAGGGGGAAAACAACAAGACAACGGGTAAACTCCACAACAACACCAAGCACAGGTTACTCTCTACAGTAAATCTTGGACACCACTGCACAAAGACCAAGACAGCAGAAACTGTAGTTGGTGTAAGTGGAAGATCTCCTCCAACCTAAGTATAAGAGTAGCAGATGTGACTGGCTTCCTTACAACATGTGATCCCAGAGGCCTAACAAGCAAGCTAGCAGAGGTTAACTCTTGCCAGGCTGACTATGAATGAGCACACAGCTGGTCAATGCCCGAGTCTGCCTGTGTAGAACAGAAACACCACAGAAACCATTGGGCACAGTGTCAGAATCTGCAATGTGGATAGTGTCTGATGCTGCTGAAGAAGAGAGCCAGGTGATGGCCGACAGCGCTTCCCCTTGCTTCATTAAATATATATATACGTGTGATGCTCCCATTGGAGCATGGGACACTTAGTATTGCATCCAGTGTTACCTCCATCTTGACTGTGGGGACCTTGTCGTAGCTGTACGGGGAGGGAACACAAAGCACACCCCAGTCTCTTGTAAACAATCAGGAACCACTTTATGAAGGTCACCACTTCTCTCCTGCTTCAGGCCCTCAGTGCCACTTGTGCTTTGCTGCTCTCCCAGGGGGGATTCTATCTTGCTGGCACTCGTCCAGGGAATTATCCTCCAGCAGCTGAGTCCTATCTGTGCTTCCTCCCCCTGTAACCTTTCCTTGCTGCTGCTGTGTCTCACTCGGGCCCTTGGACGTCTTAGCAGCTCCCGACCAGTTCCATGTCTTACCAGCTGTTTTCTCTATACCCTGACATCCTACCGATCTTAGGACACTCTACAGCCCAGATAATACTCCGTTTCTTCCTGAAAATGATTGCAATCACACATTCTTTGGTATTATTATCTTCATTTATTTTGCTTGCAATGAAAAAACACAAAAGAGAATGAAACAAAAATCAAATCATTGATCATTTCATACAAAACTCCAAAAATGGGCCAGACAAAAGTATTGACACCCTTAGGGGTACTTTGCACACTACGACATCGCAGGTGCGATGTCGGTGGGGTCAAATTGAAAATGACGCACTTCCGGCATCGCATGCGACATCGTAGTGTGTAAAGGCTCGATGATACGATTAACGAGCGCAAAAGCGTCGTAATCGTATCATCGGTGCAGCGTCGGCGTAATCCATGATTACGCTGACGCGACGGTCCGATGTTGTTCCTCGTTCCTGTGGCAGCACACATCGCTGTGTGTGAAGCCGCAGGATCGAGGAACATCTCCTACCGGCGTCACCGTGGCTTCCGTAGGATATGCGGAAGGAAGGAGGTGGGCGGGATGTTTACATCCCGCTCATCTCCGTCCCTCCGCTCCTATTGGCCGCCTGCCGTGTGACGTCGCAGTGACGCCAAACGACCCGCCCCCTTAATAAGGAGGCGGGGCGACGGCCAGAGCGACGGTCGCTGGACAGGTGAGTCCATGTGAAGCTGCCGTAGCGATAATGTTCGCTACGGCAGCTATCACAAGGATATCGCAGTTGCGATGGGGGCGGGGACAATCGCGCTCGGCATCGCAGCATCGGCTTGCGATGTCGTAGTGTGCAAAGTACCCCTTAGCCTAATAATTGTGGTTGCACAATCTTTAGCCAAAATAACTGTGCACAACCGCTTCCGGTGACCATCAATGAGTTTCTTACAATGCTCTCCTGGAATTTTAGACCATTCTTCTTTGGCAAACTGCTCCAGGTCCCTGAGATTTGAAGGGGGCCTTCTCCAAACTGCCATTTTGAGATCTCTCCACAGGTCTTCTATGGGGTTCAGGTCTGGACTCATTGCTGGCCACTTTAGTAGTCTCCAGTGCTTTCTATCAAACCATTTTCTTGTGCTTTTTGAAGTGTGTTTTGGGTGATTGTCCTGCTGGAAGACCCATGACCTCTGAGGGAGACCCAGCTTTCTCACACTGGGCCCTACATTATGCTGCAAAATTTGTTGATAGTCTTCAGACTTCATGATGCCATGCACACGGTCAAGCAGTCCAGTGCCAGAAGCAGCAAAGCGGCCCCAAAACATCAGGGAACCTCCGCCATGTTTGACTGTAGGGACCATGTTCTTTCCTTTGAATGCCTCTTTTTTTTTTCCTGTAAACTCTATGTTGATGGCTTTTCCCAAAAAGCTCTACTTTTGTCTCATCTGACCAGAGAACATTCTTCCAAAACGTTTTAGGCTTTCTCAGGTAAGTTTTGGCAAACTCCAGCCTGGCTTTTTTATGTCTCGGGGTAAGAAGTGGGGTCTTCCTGGGTATCCTACCATACAGTCCCTTTTCATTCAGACGCCGACGGATAGTACGGGCTGACACTGTTGTAGCCTCGGACTGCAGGGCAGCTTGAACTTGTTTGGATGTTAGTCGAGGTTCTTTATCCACCATCCGCACAATCTTGCGTTGAAATCTCTCGTCAGTTTTTCTTTTCCTTCCACATCTAGCGAGGCTAGCCACAGTGCCATGGGCTTTACACTTCTTGATGACACTGCGCACCGTAGACACAGGAACTTTCAGGTCTTTGGAGATGGACTTGTAGCCTTGAGATTGCTCATGCTTCCTCACAATTTGGATTCTCAAGTCCTCAGACAGGTCTTTGGTCTTCTTTCTTTTCTCCATGCTCAATGTGGTGCACACAAGGACACCGGACAGAGGCTGAGGCAACTTTAATCCATGTCAACTGGCTGCAAGTGTGATTTAGTTATTGCCAACACCTGTTAGGTGCCACAGGTAAGTTACAGGCGCTGTTATTACACAAATTAGAGAAGCATCACAGGATTTTTCAAACAGTGCCAATACGTTTTTCCACCGCCTTTTTTATGTTTGGTGTGGAATTAGATCCAATTTGGCTTAATGACAATTTTTTTTTTTTTCATTGAAGACAAATTAAATGAAGATAATAATAGCAAAGAATTGATGATTGCAATTATTTTCAAGAAGAAACTGAGTATTCTCTGACAGAATTGCAGGGGTGCCAATACTTTTGGCCAGCACTGTATATAAACTCTTGACTATCAAACTAAAAGAAGTGGCCGCTCTAAATTCTTGCTATCTGGACAGTTTTACACGGTATTATTAAAAAGCATCTTTCCAAGATGACATCACTTGGCTATTGACTGTGTTGTCCAGCCTCCCGGAGTGATCCAAGGACGTCCCGAAGACACAAGGTGTGGTGCCTTCTGATCTGTGCGACTGTGGTAACACAATTATAAAAGTAAACACATTCGGCACAGCTTACACCCAGTTATGTACCAGGTCACGCTTGTGGCACTCTGCTATGTTCTTCCTCTTTCCATCTTTCATACTTCCGTGTGTGGATCACTTAGGGTCTGTTTATATCCACCTGAGGAAAAAATAACCCCTAAGTTGTACCTCTCCAACTTGAGGGTTCTTTACCAGAGGACCCTAGGGGATATCCTGTCAAAAACTATGGGGCACTTCCCCAACAACTATTAGCGGGCACCACGTGAAACGACTGGGGGCATCTCACCAACAACTAGGGGGAGCTCATAAATAACTAGGAGGTTCCTTATCAACAACTATGGAATGTCTCCCAAACAATAAGGAGGCATTTTACCAACAACCACGGGAAGCCCAACCAACAAGTAGGGAGCACTTTAGCAACAATTAGATAATGATGTCTCATCACCTAATGGGCGCCTCCCTGACAACTAGGGAGACCTCACCAACAACTATGTGATGCCTATTGTAAGGCGTCATACGTGAAGGTTACTATGTTTTCCCCAGAATGTGCTTGGAGACCGTCTGGAGTGTGCAAGTAGTGATGGGCAAACCCAGACTGTAAAAGTCTGGATCTCTGCGGGTAACCCAGTGCCCATACACCAATTTCGTTAGCAGAATTGTCAGGGACCTCGAGGTAACTGTCCAGAGCCAGTCACCCTGGTAATTAAAAAACAAAATAAAGGAAAAAGAAAAAAAAATAAGATTAATGTAAGCGCATTATACCTACCAGTCTCCGCACGGCTTTAACACTACTTCCAGGGCAACTCATTAACTTCATGCATATTGCATTGCTTCCCCTGCCCACCGGCAGCCCCAGCATCTATGATTGGTTGCAGTAGGACGCGCCCCCAGCCTGTATGACAGCGTGTCTGACTGTAACCAATCACATACGCTGTGTGTGTGTCTGTATAGGTATAAAAAAAATAAAATAAATTGGTATCAGGTCCCCTCAAACTATGATACCCAACACATATAAAGCATAAGGCTACAGGCTGCAGCCCCCAGCCGTGTGCTTAACTTGTCTGTGTATAAAATACAAGGAACCACATGTGCATTTTTTTTAAATTATTTAAATAAATTACTTTAAAAAAACAGCTTGCGGTCCACCTTAATTTTGATACCCAGACATGATACAGCTGACAGTTTTGTGCTGGTGCTCTCAGGCTGGGGAGGCTCATGGTTATTGAGAGCCCCCAGCCTAAAAATAGCAGCCTGCAGCTGCCCAGATTTGTCGCATTCATTAGATGCGACAATCCTAGCACTTTACCTGGCTCACCCAGATTTCCCTGATGTGGTGGCAATTGTGGTAATATAAGTGGTTTATTGCAGCTCACAGCTGCCACTAAGCCCTAGATTGGTAATGGGAGGCGTCAATGAGACCTCCCACCATTACTTATCCGTAAGTGAAAAGAAATAAACAAAAACACTGAAAAAATCCTTTATTTCAAATAAAATATAAAAAAAACACACCCTCTTTCACTTATTTATTAACCCCAAACATCCAGTTCTGATGTAATTCACATGACGTACCGTGACAATTCTGGCTATGCTACATACTGAAGTCACAGCCCGCAGGCACAGAACATGACCGCCTGCTGTGGCTTCAGGGAGAGATTGACTTAGTCACAGCAATGAGTGCTGATGTCACTCGGTTTATTTGCGGTCACAGTTGGAGGTTCCCACAGTCCTCCACCTGTGACCGCAGGTAAACAGACCTCAGGTAACCTCATTAAACTTAGTGACTTAGCTAGTTGCCCCGCACTAGTTGCAAGCCATTACTGAACTCACAATTTATGTGGATATATCTGTTTGTATGGTAAGTACAGTATAGAGTTTAATATCAATATTGTTAACCAAGTTACTTGTTCAGCAAAGCAAGATTTCCCATAGGAAATCATTGCAATGCAGACAATTTGTTCCACAACTTGTTAAATCTCCCACCCTGGTCCCCTGTTGTGCCATTCCACACATGCACAAACACACACAAACACGTACAAACATGTACAAACACACACAAACAGACACAAACATACACACACATATTATGCTCACCTTACCTTCCGTTCCATCGCTGGCCTCCTGGGACTTGCAGTTCGCCGGTACAGGGTATGTATCAGGTAACCATGCGACCGATACCCCAGAGCTTCCGCTGCCAGCGCGCTGACGTCAAAGGCAGGAGCCGCTTGCCTCTGATTGGCCAGCGCGCTGCCTTTGAGTAGCGTCTGACAAAGGAAGTTCCTCCCTTGTCGCGATGGTTACCCGATACATGTAGTTCGCCGCTACAGGATGTGTTTTGGGTAACCATTGCGACAAGGGAGGAACGTCCTCTGTCAGACGCTACTCAAAGGTAGCGCGCTGGTCAATCAGAGGCAAGCGGCTCCTGCCTTTGATGTCAGCGCTCTGGCAGCGGAAGCTCCGGGGTATCGGTCGCATGATTACCCGATACACATCTTGTACCGGTGAACTGCAAGTCCCAGGAGGCCAGCGATGGAACGGAAGGTAAGGTGAGCATAATATGTGTGTGTGCTTTCGTGTTTGTGCATGTTTGTATGTGTTTGTGTTTGCCTGCCATTGTTTTCAATGGTGTTCGAAGGTGTTCGAAAGTGTTCGATGAACGTTCGTCAAAAGTTTGACGAACACACCCGCCGTTCGACGAACCGAACTCGAACACTAGGGTGGTGGCTCATCACTACTAAGGAGACCTCACCAATAACTAGGAAGTCATCACCAATAACTCTCAAACTCGCTAACATACAATATTGTAATGGCTGATCCACTAAAAATATTCTAGTAGGCCTGGACGCCTTTCTTGATAAATATATTACAAGTTATGTGCAGCAGAGTCTGTGATGGACGTTGATTTATGAACTTGTCTGATTACCACATGTGGAGTCGGGAAAGAATATTTCCCTTAATGTGGTTCAATTAACATATTAGATTATAGGTTAAACTTGATGTCTTCCTTCAGCCTCAAAACTATGAAAGTACGGGGATCTCATCAACAACTGAGGGGCTCTTCACCAATATCTAGGTGACCTTACAAGATACTTCACCAAAACTAGGGAGTGCCTCACCAACAACTAAAGGGCACCTCACCAGCAATTTATGGGCGTCTTACCCGACAACTAAGCGGCACATCACTAACAATTAAGGTGGGGCATCACCAACAATGAAGTGGTGTTTCACCAACAACTAGAGGCTGCCTCACCAACCGCGAGGAAGAGCTTTACCAACAACTTGGGGGCATCTCATCAACAGCTAAAGGATGTCTCACTGACAGCTATTAAACACCTCATCCAACAACTACTGATTGCCACCGTAACAACGAAGCGGTACCTCCCTGACTACTAGTGTCTGCTCCGCCATCCTGACTACTAGAGATATATGCTGATATTACCAGGTGGGAGCTATGCACGGCCATTGCCTCAGTTTTGTCCCCCAGGGGCAGAGACCATCCACCAATCAGCCACCTCTTGTAGTATAAATGATGATGGAGGAGCCGTATTATCTAGCTGTGTGCTGTTAGGGAGGAAGCAAATGGTTAATAATAAGGTGAAATCCAGGTCTGACTAATGCCTGAGGCCTTTTATACCAAATGAAGGGCTACGTTATTAATCCGGTTGGTATGATCGGAGTTTCCCCATATGGCCCCACCTTACACCACTATTTGTTTTGTGCATTATAACCGGCTGGACTTGTTTTGTTTTTTTTAGATTTGCTCTGGATCATTATCTATAATCTTATGTAAATATATCTATATGAAGCTGCCGGGGAAAGTACCGAGGAGGACTTCAACCTCCATAACTTCTGTTCATTCTCAGAAGGTTATCTGCACTGCTGAAACCGCAGAACAGGTGCCAAAGACTGAAAGTCCTATTAACCCTTGTACGCTGCGCCAACAGCCGACGCCAGCGTCTACACATCACAACCAATGTCCAAGACAAGAAAAGAGCCTCTGCAGCCGGCAAAGCCAAGAGCTCTTATCAGCTCTGCCCACCATCTTATTCCAGTTATCTCAGCTGATAAGAAAATTTCACTTATTTATGTAAGCGGAAAAAAGAATTTTGGTGCTGCTGATCCAGCGATGTCAGTGCTGCTGCTCCAGTGATGTCAGTGCTGCTGCTCCAGCGATGTCAGTGCTGCTGTTCCAGTGATGTCAGTGCTGCTGCTCCAGTGATGTCAGTGCTGCTGCTCCAGTGATGTCAGTGCTGCTGTTCCAGTGATGTCTCTGTTGCTGCTCCAGTGATGTCAGTGCTGCTGCTCCAGTGATGTCTCTGTTGCTGCTCCAGTGATGTCAGTGCTGCTGTTCCAGTGATGTCTCTGTTGCTGCTCCAGTGATGTCAGTGCTGCTGTTCCAGTGATGTCAGTGCTGCTGATCCAGTGATGTCAGTGCTGCTGCTCCAGTGATGTCAGTGCTGCTGATCCAGTGATGTCAGTGCTGCTGCTCCAGTGATGTCTCTGTTGCTTCTCCAGTGATGTCAGTGCTGCTGCTCCAGTGATGTCTCTGTTGCTGTTCCAGTGATGTCAGTGCTGCTGATCCAGTGATGTCAGTGCTGCTGCTCCAGTGATGTCTCTGTTGCTGATCCAGTGATGTCAGTGCTGCTGATCCAGTGATGTCAGTGCTGCTGTTCCAGTGATGTCAGTGCTGCTGATCCAGTGATGTCAGTGCTGCTGATCCAGTGATGTCAGTGCTGCTGATCCAGTGATGTCAGTGCTGCTGCTCCAGTGATGTCAGTGCTGCTGATCCAGTGATGTCAGTGCTGCTGCTCCAGTGATGTCAGTGCCGCTGCTCCAGTGATGTCTCTGTTGCTGTTCCAGTGATGTCAGTGCTGCTGTTCCAGTGATGTCTCTGTTGCTGCTCCAGTGATGTCTCTGTTGCTGCTCCAGTGATGTCAGTGCTGCTGCTCCAGTGATGTCTCTGTTGCTGCTCCAGTGATGTCTCTGTTGCTGCTCCAGTGATGTCAGTGCTGCTGCTCCAGTGATGTCTCTGTTGATGTTCCAGTGATGTCAGTGCTGCTGCTCCAGTGATGTCTCTGTTGCTGCTCCAGTGATGTCTCTGTTGCTGCTCCAGTGATGTCAGTGCTGCTGCTCCAGTGATGTCTCTGTTGCTGCTCCAGTGATGTCTCTGTTGCTGCTCCAGTGATGTCTCTGTTGCTGCTCCAGTGATGTCTCTGTTTCTGCTCCAGTGATGTCTCTGTTGCTGCTCCAGTGATGTCAGTGCTGCTGTTCCAGTGATGTCAGTGCTGCTGATCCAGTGATGTCAGTGCTGCTGCTCCAGTGATGTCTCTGTTGCTGTTCCAGTGATGTCAGTGCTGCTGATCCAGTGATGTCAGTGCTGCTGATCCAGTGATGTCAGTGCTGCTGCTCCAGTGATGTCTCTGTGGCTGCTCCAGTGATGTCAGTGCTGCTGTTCCAGTGATGTCTCTGTTGCTGTTCCAGTGATGTCAGTGCTGCTGATCCAGTGATGTCAGTGCTGCTGCTCCAGTGATGTCTCTGTTGCTGATCCAGTGATGTCAGTGCTGCTGATCCAGTGATGTCAGTGCTGCTGTTCCAGTGATGTCAGTGCTGCTGATCCAGTGATGTCAGTGCTGCTGATCCAGTGATGTCAGTGCTGCTGATCCAGTGATGTCAGTGCTGCTGCTCCAGTGATGTCAGTGCTGCTGATCCAGTGATGTCAGTGCTTCTGCTCCAGTGATGTCAGTGCCGCTGCTCCAGTGATGTCTCTGTTGCTGTTCCAGTGATGTCAGTGCTGCTGTTCCAGTGATGTCTCTGTTGCTGCTCCAGTGATGTCTCTGTTGCTGCTCCAGTGATGTCAGTGCTGCTGCTCCAGTGATGTCTCTGTTGCTGCTCCAGTGATGTCTCTGTTGCTGCTCCAGTGATGTCTCTGTTGCTGCTCCAGTGATGTCTCTGTTGCTGCTCCAGTGATGTCAGTGCTGCTGTTCCAGTGATGTCTCTGTTGCTGCTCCAGTGATGTCTCTGTTGCTGCTCCAGTGATGTCAGTGCTGCTGCTCCAGTGATGTCTCTGTTGCTGCTCCAGTGATGTCTCTGTTGCTGCTCCAGTGATGTCAGTGCTGCTGCTCCAGTGATGTCTCTGTTGATGTTCCAGTGATGTCAGTGCTGCTGCTCCAGTGATGTCTCTGTTGCTGCTCCAGTGATGTCTCTGTTGCTGCTCCAGTGATGTCAGTGCTGCTGCTCCAGTGATGTCTCTGTTGATGTTCCAGTGATGTCAGTGCTGCTGCTCCAGTGATGTCTCTGTTGCTGCTCCAGTGATGTCTCTGTTGCTGCTCCAGTGATGTCAGTGCTGCTGCTCCAGTGATGTCTCTGTTGCTGCTCCAGTGATGTCTCTGTTGCTGCTCCAGTGATGTCTCTGTTGCTGCTCCAGTGATGTCTCTGTTGCTGCTCCAGTGATATCTCTGTTTCTGCTCCAGTGATGTCTCTGTTGCTGTTCCAGTGATGTCAGTGCTGCTGCTCCGGTGATGTCTCTGTTGCTGCTCCAGTGATGTCTCTGTTGCTGCTCCAGTGATGTCAGTGCTGCTGCTCCAGTGATGTCAGTGCTGCTGTTCCAGTGATGTCAGTGTTGCTGTTCCAGTCATGTCAGTGCTGCTGCTCCAGTGATGTCTCTGTTGCTGTTCCAGTGATGTGAGTGCTGCTGTTCCAGTGATGTCAGTGTTGCTGTTCCAGTGATGTCAGTGCTGCTGTTCCAGTGATGTCAGTGTTGCTGCTCTAGTGATGTCAGTGCTGCTGCTCCAGTGATGTCTCTGTTGCTGCTCCAGTGATGTCTCTGTTGCTTTTCCAGTGATGTCAGTACTGCTGCTCCAGTGATGTCAGTGCTGCTGTTCCAGTGATGTCAGTGTTGCTGCTCCAGTGATGTCAGTGCTGCTGCTCCGGTGATGTCTCTGTTGCTGCTCCAGTGATGTCTCTGTTGCTGCTCCAGTGATGTCAGTGCTGCTGCTCCAGTGATGTCAGTGCTGCTGTTCCAGTGATGTCAGTGTTGCTGTTCCAGTCATGTCAGTGCTGCTGCTCCAGTGATGTCAGTGCTGCTGTTCCAGTGATGTCAGTGCTGCTGCTCCAGTGATGTTTCTGTTGCTGTTCCAGTGATGTCAGTGCTGCTGTTCCAGTGATGTCAGTGCTGCTGCTCCAGTGATGTCAGTGCTGCTGTTCCAGTGATGTCAGTGCTGCTGCTCCAGTGATGTCAGTGCTGCTGTTCCAGTGATTTCAGTGCTGCTGCTCCAGTGATGTCAGTGCTGCTGCTCCAGTGATGTCAGTGCTGCTGTTCCAGTGATGTCAGTGCTGCTGCTCCAGTGATGTCTCTGTTGCTGTTCCAGTGATGTCAGTGCTGCTGTTCCAGTGATTTCAGTGCTGCTGCTCCAGTGATGTGAGTGCTGCTGTTCCAGTGATGTCTCTGTTGCTGTTCCAGTGATGTCAGTGCTGCTGCTCCAGTGATGTCAGTGCTGCTGTTCCAGTGATGTCAGTGCTGCTGCTCCAGTGATGTTTCTGTTGCTGTTCCAGTGATGTCAGTGCTGCTGTTCCAGTGATGTCAGTGCTGCTGCTCCAGTGATGTCAGTGCTGCTGTTCCAGTGATGTCAGTGCTGCTGCTCCAGTGATGTCAGTGCTGCTGTTCCAGTGATTTCAGTGCTGCTGCTCCAGTGATGTCAGTGCTGCTGCTCCAGTGATGTCAGTGCTGCTGTTCCAGTGATGTCAGTGCTGCTGCTCCAGTGATGTCTCTGTTGCTGTTCCAGTGATGTCAGTGCTGCTGTTCCAGTGATTTCAGTGCTGCTGCTCCAGTGATGTCAGTGCTGCTGCTCCAGTGATGTCAGTGCTGCTGCTCCAGTGATGTCAGTGCTGCTGTTCCAGTGATGTCTCTGTTGCTGTTTCAGTGATGTCAGCGCTGCTGCTCCAGTGATGTCAGTGCTGCTGTTCCAGTGATGTCAGTGCTGCTGCTCCAGTGATGTCTCTGTTGCTGTTCCAGTGATGTCAGTGCTGCTGTTCCAGTGATTTCAGTGCTGCTGCTCCAGTGATGTCAGTGCTGCTGCTCCAGTGATGTCAGTGCTGCTGCTCCAGTGATGTCAGTGCTGCTGCTCCAGTGATGTCTCTGTTGCTGTTCCAGTGATGTCAGTGCTGCTGCTCCAGTGATGTCAGTGCTGCTGCTCCAGTGATGTCAGTGCTGCTGTTCCAGTGATGTCAGTGCTGCTGCTCCAGTGATGTCAGTGCTGCTGTTCCAGTGATGTCAGTGCTGCTGCTCCAGTGATTTCAGTGCTGCTGCTCCAGTGATGTCAGTGCTGCTGCTCCAGTGATTTCAGTGCTGCTGCTCCAGTGATGTCAGTGCTGCTGCTCCAGTGATGTCAGTGCTGCTGCTCCAGTGATGTCAGTGCTGCTGCTCCAGTGATGTCAGTGCTGCTGCTCCAGTGATGTCAGTGCTGCTGCTCCAGTGATGTCAGTGTTGCTGCTCCAGTGATGTCAGTGCTGCTGCTCCAGTGATTTCAGTGCTGCTGCTCCAGTGATGTCAGTGCTGCTGCTCCAGTGATGTCAGTGCTGCTGCTCCAGTGATGTCAGTGCTGCTGCTCCAGTGATGTCAGTGCTGCTGCTCCAGTGATGTCTCTGTTGCTGTTCCAGTGATGTCAGTGTTGCTGCTCCAGTGATGTCAGTGCTGCTGCTCCAGTGATGTCAGTGCTGCTGCTCCAGTGATGTCAGTGCTGCTGCTCCAGTGATGTCAGTGCTGCTGCTCCAGTGATGTCAGTGTTGCTGCTCCAGTGATGTCAGTGCTGCTGCTCCAGTGATTTCAGTGCTGCTGCTCCAGTGATGTCAGTGCTGCTGCTCCAGTGATGTCAGTGCTGCTGCTCCAGTGATGTCAGTGCTGCTGCTCCAGTGATGTCAGTGCTGCTGCTCCAGTGATGTCTCTGTTGCTGTTCCAGTGATGTCAGTGTTGCTGCTCCAGTGATGTCAGTGCTGCTGCTCCAGTGATGTCTCTGTTGCTGTTCCAGTGATGTCAGTGCTGCTATTCTATAGTTACAAAATTACAGTTGCATAGGTTGAAAAATGCCCCCGGTGCGTCTAGTTCAACCTTCGTCATCCAATTATATATTTTGTCACTAAATCATTTATAAATAACAATGTTGTGTACTGAGGAAATCATCCAGCCCTGATATAAAGCTGTTATAGTGTCTGTCATTACTACCTCTTGTGGTCGCATTCCACAGTCTAACTGCTCTAACTGTAAAGAACCCTTTCCTATTTAGCTGCCGGAATCGTCTTTCTTCCCCCGCAGTGAGTGTCCCCTGGTCCTTAGTATTGTCTTTGGAAGAAATAAGTCATGTGCCAGTCCTTTATATTGACCACACATGTATTTATACATATAAATGAGATCTCCTCTGAGACGTCTTTTTTTCACCTCTCATCATACGGGCGGCCTCCATTACTTATCATACGGGCGGCCTCCATTCCTCATCATACGGGCGACCTCCATTACTCATCATACGGGCAGCCTCCATTACTCATCATACGGGCGGCCTCCATTACTCATCATACGGGCGGCCTCCATTACTCATCATACGGGCGGCCTCCATTACTCATCATACGGGCGGCCTCCATTACTCATCATACGGGCGGCCTCCATTACTCATCATACGGGCGGCCTCCATTACTCATCATACGGGCGGCCTCCATTACTCATCATACGGGCAGCCTCCATTACTTATCATACGGGCTGCCTCCATTACTCATCATACGGGCGGCCTCCATTACTCATCATACGGGCGGCCTCCATTACTTGTAATAATCTAGCTGCCGCCGTTGAACAGACTATCTTTTTAATATTCCTTTGTGGAGCCCAAAACTGGATCCCGTATTCCAGATGTGGCCTTACAGAGACATATAGAGGGGTAACAATATGTTGGGATCACGGGATCTAATCTCTCTTTTTATGCACCCTAAATTCTTGTTTGCTTTAGCAGCTGCTGCCTGACATTGAGCTGCTGCTGCTCAGCTTATTTGTACCCTGAATCCTCCGCTCTTTCTCCTGTTCTGTAGTCCTGAGTTTACTCCATTTATAGAATTACTCTGTCCTCGGTGCATTACTTTACATTAACAATATTAAAGCCATGTGCACCCGCTGCATTTTTATCCCGTTTTTTTCCTTGCAGATTTTAATCAATACTGCGAGGAAAAAGCATGTCAGCAAAGTCTAGGAGAATCCTGACTTGCTGTGCACATTTTGCTTCTTTTTTCCTTGCAGATTTTGGTGCTGAAAAAAAGAAGCAGCGTCAATTGTTTCTGTGTTTTTTTTCTACAAATATAATCCACTATGTCTATCAGTGTTGCACTCGCATCACTGACACTTTGCTGCATGGTGTGTGAGGTTCTCCGTAGCTCAGTAACCTGGGGTCATCGTGCTGACGACCCAGGATTACCATGGCACCGATCGAGTCCCTTGTGATCGCATTACAGGGACCCGATCGCCAGGGAGAGGTAAGCGATTCCTTTCCCTGCCTCCTGAATGCTGCACATTAATCACAGCTTTCAGGGGGTTAAACTGCCGGAAGTGGCGCAAGCACCACTCCGGGTATCAGCCAGAGACTCGGTGGGGGTACAGCGCAGGAAGCCTCGCAATGGCCATGATGGAAAAAAAACTAATGGAAAAACAGTTAAAAAACTGGGAAAACGGGATAAAACGAAGTGTTTTTCTGGTGCGTTTTTCCTGCCAAAACATCTCCTATACCAGTGGAACTCTGCATACCACTTTGGATCTATTTTACCTCCTTAAATATCACACAAATAACCTCTAAAAATGCAGGTGTCCAATATATATATACAGTACAGGCCAAAAGTTTAGACACACATTCTCATTCAAAGAGCTTTCTTTATTTTCAGGACTCTGAAAATTGTAGATTCACATTGAAGGCATCAAAACTATGAATTATCACATGTGGAATGAAATAACAAAAAAGTGTGAAACAACTGAAAACATGTCTTATATTCTAGGTTCTTCAGAGTTGCCGCCTTTTGCTCTGATTACTGCTTTGCACGCTCTTGGCATTCTCTTGATGAGCTTCAAGAGGTAGTCACCGGAAATGGTCTTCCAACAGTCTTGAAGGAGTTCCCAGAGATGCTTAGCACTTGTTGGCCATTTTGCCTTCACTCTGCATCCAGCTCACCCCATACCATCTCGATTGGGTTCAGGTCTGGTGACTGTGGAGGCCAGGTCATCTGGCGTAACCACCCATCACTCTCCTTCTTAGTCAAATAGCCCTTACACAGCCTGGAGTCTTGTTTGGGGTCATTGTCCTGTTGATAAATAAATGATGGTCCAACTAAACGCAAACCGGATGGAATAGCATGCCGCTGCAAGATGCTGTGGTAGCCATGCTGCTTCTGTATGCCTTCAATTTGAATAAATCCCCAATAGTATCACCAGCAAAGCCCCCCCCCCCCCCACACACCATCACACCTCCTCCACCATGCTTCACGGTGGGAACCAGCCATGTAGAGTCCATCTGTTCACCTTTTCTACAAAGACGCGGTGGTTGCATCCAAAGATCTCAAATTTGGACTCATCAGACCAAAGCAGAGATTTCCACTGGTCTAATGTCCATTCCTTGTGTTCTTTAGCCCAAACAAGTCTCTTCTGCTTGTTGCCTGTCCTTAGCAGTGGTTTCCTAGCCGCTATTTTACCATGAAGGCTGCTGCACAAAGTCTCCTCTTAACAGTTGTTCTAGAGATGAGAAGGTGTGTCCAAACTTTATATATATATATATATATATATATATATGTAGCACCCCTGAGACCCTTGGGGCACTATAATGAACTGCATCCTCTTGGGGATGCAGGACCTACCCCCTGGGACCTGCAGTACCGGTGCCGATACCACCAAAGCACAACTAAAATCCTAGCTCTCCCCTCCACACCGGGCATAGAGGGGTAACCATGTAAGGGGATGGTCGCCATGGAAATTAACGAGTCCCTGGGATTAGCCAGCCTAGTGGGAGGGGTCAGCAGTCAGTAGAAAGTCTAGAGAAGTGTGGCAGACAGAAGAGGTGTGCGGACGTGCCTGAGCTGGGTCTGTGCAACGGTGACCCGAGGGCACAGGAGAGAGGTCGCCAGGACGGGTACAGGAGATACCACTGGAACCGGAGCACGCACGGGGCACAGGGCCCAAGATCAGACGCCAGTTCTACATGGCTTGATAAATACCTGCCCGTTGAGGACACCTCCACGGACTTCACCGAACCAAATAATCTGGGGGCATCAGCAGTAAACTAGGATCGGGGTTCGGACAGTTACCTCCCCACAGGGTCCGCACTGCCCGCCGTATGGAGAAGCAGACTGTACCCCAAAAGGGACAGTCGGGCCCCGAACGCTCCACGCTACAGGGACCCAACCAACAGAGAGTGCCAGGGACAGAGTAATCTGGGTCACTACATTGGCACTGATACTCCATGTGGGAAGGCCCTTATCAGGTGGTCAGGAAAATTAATGACACTAATTACAACATAGCCTTGGACCCTAGTGGTGGATGACAGAAGACCATCCACATCAATATGCTGAAAGCATGACTGATCTCTGCCTGTTATAGCCGTCTGCCATTCCTCTAGTGATAACTCCGAGGACGAGTATCTCCTCGATCGTCTTCAGGTTGCCCAAGTAGGAGGATCCCTAGAACAAATGCCCCCATTTATCGGATATACAAAAGAACAGTATTGTCTCTGTACTAAGTCTCATGAGTGACAGACAGTCCTGTGGTGTCCGGCAATCGAAAGTCACAGTGTTTGGCTGCACAGAATGCTCCCTGACTTTTTATTATTCCTGCTGTCAGTATTCAGTGTACGAGGTATTTACTCTGCTGGGTATTCATTCTTTTCCCTTTAGGACCCAGCGGAGCTCCTTTTCCCTTCAGCTAATAATCATCTGTATTTCCCCTTGGGTTTTAATACTCTCATTTTCCCTGGACTTGTTCTGGTGATATTCAGTTCCTTCACAAGCTCTGGCTGCAAACAGGCGGCTTGCACTCATCTGTAGGATCGTTGCTGTTCTTTGCTGAACTTCTTTCTGAGGCATCTGGAGATAAGTTGTTCATGCGCTTTCCCCATGTCTGCTACCTGTGTCTTCATTAGTGTTTAGTGGGGTTGACAAAGAGCTCATCCCACCTGTTCCCTATCTAGGGCCCAGCTCTAGTGTAATCGTAGGGTCAGGTATCCGGCTTGGCGATATGTGCGGAACCTATCTAAGGCCTAAAACACACTTCCGCATAAAAAACGTACGTGTGACACGGTCCGTTTTTCGGGTCCGTGTTCCGTTTTTTTGGGGCGTTTCTCCGGTACGTATGGCATCCGTGTGATGGCGTATGCGAGCCGTGTGTACGTGCAAAATGTCCTTGTGTGCGTGTAAAATGCCCGTGTATGTGTGCGTGGAATGTCCGCGTGGAATGTCCGTTTGTCTGTTGCACAATGTCAGTGATAAATGTCGGCTGACAGCAGACAGAGTTGCGCGATGAGAATGAACTCAGGTGAAGTTCACCCGACTTCATTGTCATGCCGCGGCTTTTTCTGTGTGCCGCGTACTGATTATCGGTCACCTGTGAAGGATTCACCAGTGACCGCTAATCCCCCGAGTGACTGAAATGAGCAGCCCTCTCTCATACTTACCGCTCCCCGATCACCAGCGCGGCGCTGCACGGCATTCACACTGCTCCGGCGGCTTTTACTATTTTGAAAGTGCCGGCCGCTCATTAATCAATCTCGTATTCCCTGCTTTCCCCACCCACCGGCGCCTATGATTGGTTGCAGTGAGAAACGCCCCCACGCTGAGTGACAGCTGTCTCACTGCACCCAATCACAGCAGGCGGTGGGCGTGTCTATACTGTGCAGTGAAATAAATAATTAAATAATTAAAAAAAAAACGGCGTGCGGTCCCCCCCCCCCCCCAATTTTAATACCAGCCAGATAAAGCCATACGGCTGAAGGCTGGTATTCTCAGGATAGGAAACTCCACGTTATGGGGAGCCCCCCAGCCTAACAATATCAGTCAGCAACCGTCCAGAATTGCCGCATCCATTAGATGCGACAGTTCTGGGACTGTACCCAGCTCTTCCCGATATGCCCTGGTATGTTGGCAATTGGGGTATCAAGGAGTTATTGGCAGCCCATAGCTGCCAATAAGTCCTAGATTAATCATATCAGGCGTCTCCCCGAGATACCTTCCATGATTAATCTGTAAGTTACAGTAAATAAACACACACACCCGAAAAATCCTTTATTAGAAAAAAAAATCACTAACAAATTCCCTTGTTCACCAATTTAATAAGGCCGAAAAAGCCCTCAATGTCCGGTGTAATCCAGGATGGTCCAGCGTCGCTTCCAGCTCTGCTGCATGAAGGTGACCGGAGCTGCAGAAGACACCGCCGCTCCTGTCAGCTCCACGCAGCAACTGAGGTGAGTAGCGCGATCAGCTGAGCTGTCACTGAGGTTACTCGCGGCCAACGCTGGATACAGCTGATCGCGCTACTCACCTCAGTTGCTGCGTGGAGCTGACAGGAGCGGCGGTGTTCTTCTGCAGCTCCGGTCACCTTCATGCAGCAGAGCTGGAAGCGACACTGGACCATCCTGGATTACGCCGGACATTGAGGGCTTTTTCGGGCTTATTAAATTGGTGAACAAGGGAATTTGTTAGTGTTTTTTCTTTCTAATAAAGGATTTTTCGGGTGTGTGTTTATTTACTGTAACTTACAGATTAATCATGGAAGGTATCTCGGGGAGACGCCTGACATGATTAATCTAGGACTTATTGGCAGCTATAGGCTGCCAATAACTCCTTATTACCCTGATTGCCAACGCACCAGGGCATATCGGGAAGAGCCGGGTACAGTCCCAGAACTGTCGCATCTAATGGATGCGGCAATTCTGGACGGCTGCTGACTGATATTGTTAGGATGGGGGGCTCCCCATAACGTGGGGCTCCCCATCCTGAGAATACCAGCCTTCAGCCGTATGGCTTTGTGACGCCCTGGGCAAGCCAGGGGTCACAGGTCACAACACACACGCACCCCACATTCCCTGCAGGAACACCAAGGTCAGACCAGAAACCCTTGTTGTCTTCCTCCAGGGGCTGATGTCCACACCAGGGGGTGGGCCAGGCGGTTGGCTCCGCCCACCGAGGAGTTCACAGCCCTGGACGCGGGAAAACCAGGCAGAAGAGTTTAGGAGGAGAAGAGATGAGCTTGAGAGTAGAAAGTGTGAGGAGTAAACAGTGAAGTGGTAGAGGAGCAAGAGAAAAGAGCAAAGTGACAGTGTGAAGCCTGAAGTTGGTCCGGGTGTGTGCCCCGGACTGAGACAGCAAGGTTGACAGACGGCGGTGACCGTCTGCAGGAGAGATTGCTCGGAGGTTGCCGAAAGGACCGTGGATGGGTGGTGACCCGGCGGTACCAGAGCGGTATACAAAGAACAGTCAGCACCAGGGCAGGGGCCTTTCGGATCCCGGCAAGGCTAGGAGTCGCCATAATTTGCCAAATCCGTCAGTGAAGGGGACCACCAGGTCTCCCAACAACCAAGTCCCGATTGAAGGCAACCGTCCAACCGTAAAGGGGAGACATCGCCACCGCCAAGGCACCAGTTTCCCAGGGCCAGCGCCTGCGGGCAAGAGAGGGGCTCCTCCGGCTCATATCCAGGTCGGGGAGCGGGTTACCGGTGGGAATCCACCGCTACCAAAAGACAACACAGGTGCAGGGAAGAGACTATCACCGCTAACTGCAGGGAACAGCAGCACCGTGGCCGTCCGAGGACCCATCCAACCAGCCGTTTGTTTACCGAGAACTGTGTCGTGTTTACTGGCTGAGTGAGTACCTCCGTGCCGTGCGGCACAGCACTGCCCCTGCGCCCCTGCACCTCCACAGGCCCCATAACCCGCCTGTCCACCATCCCAACCCCATCACTCGGCCCCGGGACCACCAATCCCCTACCCACGGAGGGGCAAATCAACAACTGGCTGCTCCATACCACCACTCCCGGGATCCCCAGCCAGAGCAGCGGTGGTGTCCACACAATCACCACAACCGTGGGTGGCGTCACGGACAATAAACTATCCCCACAACCAAACCCCTTTCACTCACGGGCGAGGAGCGCCGCTCGAGTCCCCGGGATCCGGCCCATCGCTTGAGCCACCGAGCAGCAGCAGGCCGCGGCAGCAGCGGCAGCCGGACCCGAGCAGTGGGAGAGCGCAGCGTCCCCTTCTCCGCCCGCGACAGCTTTATCTGTCTGGTATTAAAATTGGGGGGGGGGACCGCACGCCGTTTTTTTTAATTATTTAATTATTTATTTCACTGCACAGTATAGACACGCCCACCGGCTGCTGTTATTGGGTGCAGTGAGACTGCTGTCCCTCAGCGTGGGGGCGTTTCTCACTGCAACCAATCATAGGCGCCGGTGGGAGGGGAAAGCAGGGAATACGAGATTGATTAATGAGCGGCCGGCATTTTCAAATGAATTGAAGCCGCGTATTTTTGGCACAACTGTTCCTCGCTGCGCTGGTGATCGGGGATTGGTAAGTATGAGCCGGGGGAAGAAAAAAACCGAGCACCAATGTAAGTATGACTGAGAACAGCAGAAAAAAAGGTAAGTATACTGACTTTAATTTAAAAAAAAAAAAAAAAAAAGATCGCTAGTATAAAAACGCACACGGACGAAACGTGCTGAACACGGACATACTCCGTGTGCGGTCCGTGCAGGCACGGACCCATAGACTAAAACGGGTCCGTGCCTGCGTGCTGCCGGCCAAAAACGGACATGTGTCCGTGTAGAAAACCGCACACATGTACTTACGACACGGACACACGTTCCGTGTGATTTTACGTGTGTGTGCCATCTACCATAGAATAACATGGGTCTCCGTGTCTCCGGTACGTGCAAAAACGTACCGCACACGTACCGAAAAAACGGATGTGTGTTGCGGGCCTAAAGTGGTGAGGGACCCCAGGGGCCAGCGGTAGGTTTGGTCAGGGGTCACCATCTCTTTCTTCCCTACATATACGGTTTCCCTTCCTTTCCCTTTCCCGTTCTCTGGTTACTTCACCATACCTAGCGTGGCACTACGACCGAGGGCTTTAGCTTTCTCCTTAAAGCCAAGCGGACTACTCTCATTAGCCACCATGTGGAAACCTCCATCCAGCAGGCCGCCTACCAGGTCCCAAAGGCTGTTCAAGAGATGATAAAGAATGACCTGGAGGAGATGAAACAGCTGGGGGTTATTCAGCCATCTCATAGCCCCTGGGGCTCTCCTATTATTCTCCTCAAGAAGGATGGTACAACGCGGTTCTATGTCGATTACCAGAGATTAAACTTTGCCATCAAGAGTGAAGGCTTACCGCATGCCCAATGATCTATTGGATCGGCTAGCTAGTGCCCAATTTGTTACCACATTAGACTTGAGCAAGGGGTACTGGCAGATACCCTTAACAGAGGACGCTCGGGAGCACTCGGCCTTCATTACTCCATTTGGACTTTTTGAGTTCCTGGAAATGCCCTTCAGGATGAAAAATGCCCCCTCTACTTTTCAGAAACTGATTGATCGACTTTTAGATCAATGTCAGGACTTTGCCTGTGCTTACTTGAATGACATTGCCATTTTCAGCACAACCTTGGAGGACCACCTTAAACACTTGGCCATAGTGCTGGACCATATCCTGACTGCAGGACTGACCATTCGCCCTGATAATTGCCAGTTGGGGATGGCTGAGGTCCAGTTACTCGGGTACAGAGTAGGTAGAGTGACCCTAAGGCCTGACCCTGCCAAGGTGGAAGCCATTAGTAACTGGTGAAAACCCCACACTAAGAAGCAGGTACTTGCATTATTGGGAACTGCTGGTTACTATTGAAAATTTATTTCTAATTTCAGCACCTTGGCCATGCCACTAACTGACCTGACCTGCAAGAACATGCCTAGGAATGTGCCGTGGACGACTGAATGTGAAGATGCCTTTTCAGCATTAAAGACCGCCCTCATCACTGCTCCTGCCTTGGCCACCCCGGACTATAAGTGCAGGTTCCTCGTGCAGTCAGATGTGTCCACATTCGGGATTGGGGCATTTCGTAGCCAGGTGACATCATGTTGTTTTTGCCAGTCGGAAACTGCTGGATCGAGAAGCTGCCTATGCCACCATAGAAAAGGAGTCTCTTGCCATTGTATGGACACTAAAAAAACTACAACTATACTTTTATGACAGAGACTTTACAATTCTGACAGACACCATTCCCCTCACGTGGTTGAAACGTGTGTCAGGGCACAATGAACGATTACTGCGGTGGAGCTTGTCCTTACAATCCTACAGCTTCTCCAGCCTATACAAATGGGCAAGCCAACACCAGAACGCTGATGGACTGTCCCGGCAAAAAGCACAGACTCCCTCAGGCCGACCTACTCTACCATTGTACAAGGAACTATCGACAGTTGAGCAATATGGACTAAAGTGAGGTGGCCAGTGGTCTGTGTAGACCTCATGGCGTGCTCACTTATTAAAAAGGGGGGAGAGATTGTGATGGAGTGATATGGTGGGGTTGGGTATCATTTTGTCTATTTTCATATTTTTACTGATTTTCGGAGTGTTACCTTGTTGCTCTGTATTATTCTATCTGGAGTCTTAATCACATTAGATCAGTCACCATCTGCAGCTTGGATGTGTCCTTGCTGACATGCTTGCTGGATGAACCCCTGCTGACATTTCCTAATTGTCCATTCATGACTCCTCTGTGGTGATGGGTAGATGGGTAGATGGGTAGATTCGGACTGTAAAAAGTCAGAATCTGCGGAGGTTCAAAAGAACCTGAGCACCAACCCCGGGCATAGAGTTCTCAGGGAACTCCGAGTCACGATCCGGATCTAGCCACTCGGGTAATTAAAAAAAAAAAAGAAAGAAAATAAGAATAAAGCAAGTGCTTTATATTTATCGGTCTCTGCATGGCTGTAACTCTTACTTCCAGGGCCGCTCATTATCTTCATGCATATGCACTGCTTCCCTCACCCCCGGCAGTCCTGGCATCTCTGATTGGTTGCAGTCAGACAGCGCCCCTAGCCTGTGTAACAGCCTGTTTGACTGCTTTCAAACACAGGCACTAGATCGGTGTAAGATAAATAAATAAAAAAATTGTAGGGCGCCCCCATATTATGATACCCAGCAAAGATAAAGCATAATGCTACAGGTTGCAGCCTGGTATTCTCAGGCTGGGGAAACCCAAGGTTATTGGGATCCCCCCAGCCTAAAAATAGCAGCCCGCAGTCACCCAGGGTTGTTGCAACCATTAGAAACCAAATTCCCGGAACTTTACCCCACTCATACAGATTGCCCTGGAGCAGTAGCAATCTGGGTAATAAGAGGTTAATGACATCTCACAGCTGCCACTAAGCCCTAGATTAGTAATGGGAGGTGTCTATGAGACCACCCCAGTACTAATCTGTAGGTGAAAAGAAATAAACACAAACACAGAAAAAAATCCTTTATTTGACATAAAATACAAAAAACTCCCTCTTTCACACCTTTATTAACCCCAAAACACCGAGGTCTAACGTAATCCACATGCGGTCCCACGACGATTCCAGCTTTGCTACATCTGAAGTGACAGCACAAAGACATAGAATATGACTTGCCACTATGGGCTTTAGGCAGAGACTGAGCCACAGCGATGAGCGGTGATGTCATTCAGGTTATTTGTGGTCACAGCTGGAGGTTCTCATGGTCCTTCACCTGTGACCGCAGGTAACCTGACCTCAGGTGACCTCATTGAACTGAGTAACCTCATCTCAGGTGCGGTCACTGAGTTCACAAACCTTCATCTCCTTGCATAAAACCATTTTTTTTGCCAAGAGACGCAGATTTGGTGCTGAAATTTCTATACCATATTCCTAAACTCAATCTTCACCGCCTGGGAAAATAACACACCAAAACATTATGTGGTTCTCATGTGAGAGTGATGCAAATTTTTGCCAGGAGGTGTAGGTTGGGTGCAGGAATATGGTGCTAAAATTTCAGCACAAAATCTGCCTCTCTTGGCAAAAAAATGCACAAAAACAGTTTTGACACTGTTTCGTTGCGGATGCAGATTTGGTGCTGAAAATTTTACATCATATTTCCTCACCAAATATGCATCTCTTGGCAAAAAAATTGCCAAAAACGGTTTTGATACCATTTCGGTGCGGTTTTCTGCCAGGAGGTGCAAATTTGGTGCTCAAATCTGGTAAAAAAAATCGCATCACTATCACATCAAATCTGCATGGTATTTTGATGCGTTTTTTTTTTGCCAGGAGGTGTAGATTAGGCGCTTATGTGATTATGGTGTAGATATTTTAGCACCAAATCTGCATCTATTGGGGAAAAAAACGCGGTTTTCTGCCAGGAGATGCAGGTCTGTGAACTCAGAGACCTCACCTGAGGTAAGGTCATTGATGTGAGCTCACACATTTAAGGAAGTCACCTAAGGTCAGGTTACATGAGACCACAGGTCGAGGACTGTGGGAACCTCCAGCTGGAACCACAAATAACCTGAGTGAGGTCATCACTGATTGCTGCCTGAAGCCACAGCGTGCGGACATGTTCTGTGCCCACGTGCTATCACTTCAGATATAGCAGGGCTGGAATCGTTGTAGGACCTTGTGTGGATTACGTCGGACCTGGGTGTTTTGGGGGTTAAAAAAAAGGGGTGAAAGAGGGTGGTTTTTTTGTATTTTAGACATATATGGAGACCGGCGTCTGGCCAGATATCTGGGATCAATTCAGGGCCCGAACTGTTTTTTTTTTTTCCCAGTTGGACCCGCCGATCTTGGGTATCGGCGGGTCTACCTTTCACTACTCCTCTGCTGTCCAAATGCTGCAAATCACTCCTGTAGTGCCTTGATTGCTGAGGTGCCGTTCCTGGGTCAGGTAGTCCTAATAACCACCCTGTCTATGTACCCCTGGATAGAAGGAGAGGGCCTGAGGAGGACAGCATGGACCTTCATCAGTGTGCAGTGTAATAGTATGTCTGTGTCTGAGGGAGAGCAGGCGTAACTCGTGGTATCCACTGCTGTGTATGATGTGCACCTGAAGCAGAGGAGACTGGAGCCAGAGATAGCGTCATCCGTCATAATGTGAGTGTACATAACACCATAAGATGTGATGCAACAACCAAAAGGAGAGGAAGGCCCAGAAATATGGGGTGCACAAGTTTACCTCCTCCAAAATGTTGGTGACGCACCCACGGGGTCTCTGTGGTTGAGGGTTACTCATCATCAGGCCGGTTGGGATGTTACAGCGGCCTGGGCCAGTTCTGTGACCCCGTTGATGTCAATAAAGATGGGGATTGGGATAATGGGAGTAGTAGTTATTCGTGACGCCACCTGTGGTGTGCAGCCAGTTATTAGCCGCCGCTGCGGGAAGTCGCTCTCTTCTGGGGCAGATGATGACGCAGCTCGGGTGTTGTAGCTCTCCACAGATAGAGCTAGGCCCCAGGGAGGATGATGGGAGTAGTAGTCCACTCCAATTATTGAGCGCAGGAAGGATTAGACAACACAGCAGTTGCACTTTAGGGTGTTTACTCACTGAGTTGCTCCCGCCATTGGACTGCCGGACTCCGCTGTGATGGGCCCCAGCTGATTCCGGATAGTTTGGAGGCCAGGACCGGTGTTTCCTTTAGTGAGTCCTTCCTCCCTGCGCTGTGTTGTTGAGTCGCTGTGGCTTGAAGCTACACTTGGACTCAAGTCCTTAGGGTTTGCTCTGTCCCCCGTCCCATTTAGCAGGCAGCGCGAGTCCGTGGATGGAGCCACCCTATGGTCACAACTCCTGGCTCTATGTTCTGCTGTTCCCAGGGAGCTGTGTGTGGGTCAGAAGACTTGAAATCCTCTGCCTGGCAGATTCTGCTGGTGGCACGTGCTGTGCCCACCAGCCTAGGGCTCCGCACCCTGAGGTGTGCGCTGGTCCTGAGGGAGCTACGAGCTCTCCCCTCAGCGACCATGTTCTCCTCCATCTCATTTGGTTCCTGGTGGTTTCTCAAGTGTCTGAGTGTGTGTGTGTGTGTGTGGCCTTGCTCCCCAGAACAGTTGCTCCACCCACCCGGTCTCCTGAGCTAGATATGGTGACCATCCTAAATGACCCTACCCTAACCCAGTCCCGGTGAGAGGGCAACTAGCTATGTGTGTTTGTGGATTGTGGTTGACCGGCACTGACGTCTTCCTTACCCGGGATGAATACTGCACCTCTGGTGAGGTGCAGTACTCTGTTGCGACTGAAGCCTCAGGGGCGCCACACTGGTTTAAATGTAAAAAAATGCTAAATAATTTCTCCTGAGAGCTGCCAGCGTCTATATATTCTGCGTCTGTAGCGCGTTTATCCATACACGCAGCACTTAGGTTTACTGTGCACCATCGCTGCCCTGCAGACCTCACTGTATTATTACCCTCTTATCTGCCTGACAAAAGTTCACGTCCTTGAAGAGAAATTACTTTATGGACGGTGATATAAGTGTCTGCACTTATGTGAGCGCCTGATTGTAAGGAGGAATTCCAGGTGGAGTGAAGTGATGTGCCTCATGCTCCATGAGAGGGTACGGCCCGACCAGCTCTGAAGCAATAAGTCTCATAATGTACTGTACAACCCCAATGTGAAACTAAGAGACAGGGATACTGCAGCACTCTGTAGGCGCCAAGACATATGCAAACATAGAATATATGACATTTAAACTGCATTAGTGCTATATGGAATATACTTATAACAATGAAGATACTTAGTGCATAAATTGGCCAATTCTTGTGAGCCCATCAACCACAGCAAGGTGACCTTTCTTTGATGGGACCCTACTCTAGTGTCCTGTGTCTCCTGGACTAAAAGACTAAAAATATATGGGCAGATAGGATCTGGCACTAATTTAAACCACCTTTTGGCTGATGGGCGGAGAGCACAGTCAGAATAGGAGGCCGTCTATACCTCCAATATATACCGCATAAACCGAAAAACTGCATCTTCAAATAAAACATAGCAAGTGTGAACAGTAGATGGAGATGCAGTTTTTTTGTAAAGTGAATGTGGCAAAATTATGAGCTGCTTATCACAATGTCCTAAAGAAAACAGCTACATTTTACTTTCTATGCAAAAGATTAGTCATCCAAGTCCACTAAGGCCAAAGTCCAAGTGCTCACATGGTATACGTCACAGTGAGAATGTTCTAAATCTGCAGTAAAATCCATTCATAAAATCATACACCAATTATATTAGTCACATCCTTTGCTGGGACCATTGTCCACACTGATGACATCATGGTCGTCTCCTCCACTGGGACCATTGTCCACACTGATGACATCATGGTTGTCTTCTCTGCTGGAACCACTGTCCACACTGATGACATCATGGTCGTCTCCTTTGCTGGGACTATTGTCCACACTGATGACATCATGGTTGTCTCCTCTGCTGGGACCATTGTCCACACTGATGACATCATGATCCTCTCCTCCGCTGGGATCATTGTCCACACTGATGACATCATGGTCGTCTCCTCTGCTGGGACCACTGTTCACACTGATGACATCATGGTCATCTCCTCTGCTGGGACCATTGTCCACACTGATGACATCAAGATCGTCTCCTCCAAAGGGACTATTGTCCACACTGATGACATCATGGTTATCTCCTCTGCTGGGATCATTGTCCACACTGACGTCATCATGATCGTCTCCTCCGCTGGGATCATTGTCCACACTGACGACATCATGATTGTCTCCTCCAAAGGGACTATTGTCCACACTGATGACATCATGGTCGTCTCCTCTGCTGGGACCATTATCCACACTGTTGACATCATGGTTGTCTCCTCTGCTGGGATCATTGTCCACACTGACAACATCATGATCGTCTCCTCCGCTGGGATCATTGTCCACACTGACGACATCATGATTGTCTCCTCCAAAGGGACTATTGTCCACACTGATGACATCATGGTCATCTCCTCTGCTGAGACCATTTTTCTTTCCTATAACATCATGGTTGTCTACTCCACTGGAACTATTGTCCTTACTGATGACATCAAGGTTGTGTCCTCCACTGAGACGATTGTCCTTACTGATGACATCATGGACCGTGTCCTCAGCTGAGGCCATTGTCCACTCTGATGACATCATGGTCATCTCCTCTGCTGAGACCATTTTTCTTTCTTATGAGATCATGGTCATCTATTCCACTAGGACCATTGTCCTTACTGATGACATCATGGTCGTCTCCTACGCTGGTACCATTGTACTTTCTGACGATATCATGGTCATCTCCTCCACTGGGGCAATTGTCTTTTATGATGACATCATGTTCGTCTCCTCTGGTGGGACCATTGTCCTTTCTAATGGCGTAATGGTCGTCTCCTCCACTGGGACCATTGTCCTTTCTGATGACATCATGGTTGTCTCATACGGTGTGTCATGGAAACTCCTTTTCTGGCAGAACTAATTTGGGGTGAGATACAAGGGATTTCCAGATCTGCCAATGTTTTTCTAATTATTAGGGTTGGTTCTCAGATGTCGCTCGTGAAAGCACCCGCCCCCGTCGTTTGTGCGTTACGGGCACATTGCTGCCCATGGTGCACAATATCGTTAGTCCCCGTCACACGGACTAACTTGCCTAGCGAAGTCGCTGTGGCCGACAAACCGCCTCCTTACTAAGGGGGCGATTTTTGCGACGTCACATGGCAGCCGTCCAAGAGAAGCAGAGGGGCGGAGAGCAGCCGAAACAAAGTGACGCCCACCTCGTTGCCGGAGGACGCAGGTAAGGTGTTGTTCGTCATTCCTGGGGTGTCACACGTAGCGATCTGTGCTGCCACAGGAATAACAAACAACCTGCATCCAGCACCATCAACGATATTTGGGATTACAATGACGTGTCAACGATCAACGATAAGGTGAGTATTTTTGATCGTTAGCGGTCGTTCGTACATGTCACAGGCAACAACGTCGCTAACGAGGACGGATGTGCGTCACGAATTCCGTGACCCCAACGACATCTCGTTAGCGATGTCGTTGCGTGTAACGGGGCCTTTAATCCTTGTTTAAACGTTTTCTAGATGAGACTATGGTTCATGGACTTTGTGTTGTGAAACCTAAATGTTTTTGGATAAGGACTGAGCCGTCGCATTCTTCCGTGTATGTAATAAATACAGTATGTGTGCCTTGTGAAGGTAAGTTAGACAAGGCTGATATACACTGACACTGGTTGTGTGTTCTTGTCTCCGATGCTGTATCCCAGTATCAAATTAAGTGGCTTATTTGACTTTCCTTCTAAGTTCCCATTTTTTAATTTATTTATTTATTTTTTGAAACGTGGCTTTTTTCCAGACAATTTTTTTTACGCTTTATCAAGCATCTATTTACTGTAACCTCTACTGATCAATCTATTTTGAATTCTATCAATTTCTTGATTTAAATTATCAATAGCGTTACAGATTCTCTTGCCCTACTGTACTCACCCACCGGGATAGCCTTAATCATATGTTTGGGGTGATGACTCAACAGTGTTGCCCGATATTTCCTTCCTGTAGTTCGAAGTAATAACCTTCTGTGAAGTAATTCTCGGCAATTTTAAGTCAAGAAATTCAATGCTGTTTTTTGGATGATTAATTGTGAATTTCAAATTAAGGGGATTATTGCTCAGATAATACTGAAAGTCAGACACGGCAGGCCTACCGGATCTCCAGAGAATTAATATGTCATCTATGAATCTGCCGTACCAGACAATGCTATCCACAAATGGATTAATCTTCTTGTACATGTACATCTCTTCCCAAAAGTTCATGACTAAATTGGCCAGTGATGGAGAGTGCTTCGCGTCCATCGAAACTCCTGTTAACTGCAAAAATGTATTTTATTGATTTGTAAATAATTATTTGTGATAAGGAAAAAACACACATCTTTGATGTAATTTAGAAAATCCGGATGAAAATTACTGTATTTTTAACAATGAAAATCCAATGCCATGATAGCCACTTCATGGTGGATGGACACATACAGCGAGATCGCATCACAACCCAACCATGAAAATTCATGCTCATATCATGACTAAAGGTGCCTGACACCAGAAACTAGTAGCAGCATCATAGGGGATGTGGCGTGTGCTGTATATTTTTTGTGATTTTAATAATAAAGAAGCCTAAAGTTAGTGAAGTTGGACTCGGATTTTCTTCTCATCAGGGCTTTAGCTGCTGTCTGCAGTTAGACAGGTTGTGGGTGCGATTCCCCGGGAGACCAGATCAGTGTATGTGCAGAGCAGAGAAATGCCGGCCTCGAGGAGGGGGAGCTGCGGAGCCATGAAGCATGAGCACAAGTTAGTGAAGCTGGACTTAAGGCCCCGTTACACGCAACGACGTATCTAACTATATATCGCCGGGGTCACGGATTCCGTGACGCACATCCGGCATCGTTAGCGACGTCGTTGCGTGTGACACCAACGAGTGACTGTTAACGATGGAAAATACTCACCTAATCGTCCATTGTTGACACGTCGTTCATTTTCAAAAAATCGTTGATTGTTGAGGACTCAGGTTGTTCGTCGTTCTCGAGGCAGCACACATCGCTATGTGTGACAACTCAGGAACGACGAACTACAACTTACCTGCGGCCGCCGGCAATGAGGAAGAAAGGAGGTGGGCGGGATGTTACGGCCGCTCATCTCCGCCCCTCCTCTTCTATTGGGCGACTGCTTAGTGACGCCGCTGTGACGCCGCACGAACCTCCCCCTTAGAAAGGAGGCGGTTAGCGACGTCGCTAGGCAGGTAAGTCCATGTGACGGCTCCTAACAATATTGTGCGCCACGGGCACAATGATGCACAAATGATGGGGGTGGGTGCTTTCACCAGCGTAAAGCCCCCTTTAGCTTTTCTTCTCATCATGTTTACACATTTTGGCAAATCAGATCCGTGCTTCTAACAAGAGGGCTGGTCACAATGCGGTGAGATGGACTATTATTTAGAGCTAAAGCCGTGAGCCTCAGGCTCCACACACAATCACGGGAGGGTTTTGTATACATGAAGCTGCATTGCAGGCAGAAGATACTGATACTGGTACATAGAGATACATTGTACAGATCAGTGTATTTCTATCTCCCTGTATTCTAGAAGGAGAATAAAAGATTTATTTTTTTTTATTCTTCTAAAAACTAAAAAATAATGAAAAAAAACACAATTATAAAAATGTCATTTTACTACACTTTTAAATAAGTAAACAAAATTGGAAATCAGAGAATAACAGAAATATCTGGTGTCCCTGTAATTGTAACGACCCACATATGACAGCAATCAGATTATTTATGGCGTAAAAAAATGACGTGATTTGATTTTTTTTTCTTTTATTAACCCACAAAAAAGTAATAAAAATGTAATGCTAAGGCTGTGTTCACACATAGCGTAAAATTTGTTTTTTTCTGCTTTTTTTTTGCACATTTTCTGCAGATGGCACCACAAGATGCAATAAATCTTCACTAATTGTTATTATTTGCTGCCTTTGATGCGTTTTTGGTGCAGATTCTAAGCTGCGTTAATATTAATGAATTTTTAATATTATAGAAAAGCTTTGATTCCGTCACTTAAAAAAGCAATGTTTTTATTTTTTTCAGGCTTCACAAAGACGTTTATAAAGAAAAAAAAAAAAAAAAGCACCAAAATCTTGGCCTTTTAGCGCCGTTTTTTGACACACCGAGGATGGAGATCTTATGAAATCTCCACTTTGATTGGACATTTAGGCCTTGTTCACATGTAGAGTAAATGTTGTGTTTTTCTCTGCTGCTTTTTTTTTTGCACAGAAATTCTGCTGGGTTTAACTGTCCAACCAAAGTGGATGTGATTTCATGAAAACTGCACCCACTGTCCAAAGACGCCACTGAACTGTGAGGTTTGGGTGTTTTTGTTTTTTTTTTCTTTGAAGGCGTCATATATAGCTGTCACCCGTGGGGGGCGCTATATACTTATTTCTAATCATTAATGACAATCAGACATAAGGCTTCTTAATGGCCACCATTTAATGTGTATCGGCGGTCGTTATGGGGTTTACAAAAAAAAAGAGAAACTGTTTGTGCGGCCATTTCTGTGTAATACTTTCCGTGGACATCGCTGCAGCGTCTGGCTGATGTGTGCCGGTGTGAGCGAAATATGCTCCTTCTATGCCTCTTGAACTCCAAATTAATAAGACTTGTTTTACGAGCGCTCGGGAAATCAATACAACACACACGCTTTGTGATGTACTGAAAGCTTCATCATGTGACCAGTTTATATAGTATTCCAAACAAAGAAATAACTCCTCAGAACTATGCATCAATAAGAGCCACAGGGGTGTATAGAAATGTGAAACTTCTCCGCGCGATCAGTGCTAGCTGAACTCTACGACATCATTCAGTTATAAAGGCAAGATGGTTTCTTTAAGAACAAAATGGATTCTAATCTCTCACACCGGCATTTTACTCACAGTACTTTGGGGTCCACAACGTTCTCATCACTTCTTATTGCATCTTCTGGTGCAGTTGCAGTGTAAAGCGGGCTTTACACGCTGCGACATCGCTAGCGATACCGCGAGCGATAGCACCCGTCCACGTCGGTGGCGCGTCACGGGGTGATCGCTGCCATAGCGAACAATATCGCTACGGCAGCGTCACACGCAATTACCTCTTCACCGCCGTCGCTGTGGCCACCAAACAATCTCTCCTTTAAGGGGGAGGTTCGTTCGGCATCACAGCGGCGTCACTAAGCGGCCGCCCAATAGAAGTGGAGGGGCGGAGATGAGCGGCCGCCCAATAGAAGCGGAGGGGCAGAGATGAGCGGCCAGAACATCCCGCGCACCTCCTTCCTTCCTAATTGCCGGCGGCCGCAGGTATGATGTTGTTCCTCGCTCCTGCGGTGGCACACGTAGCGATGAGTGCTGCCGCAGGAGTGATGGACAACCTGCATCCTGCAACAGCAACGATATTTGGGATTAGAACGACGTGTCAACAATTAACGATTAGGTAAGTAATTTTGATCGTTAACGGTCGTTCATGCGTTTCACAAGCAACGACGCCGCTAACGAGGCCGGATGTGTGTCATGAATTCTGTTACCCCAACGACATCTCGTTAGCGATGTCGTTGCGTGTAAAGCCCCCTTAAGTCTCGTGTACCGGGATTTGTTCCTCGGGATACCGAGACGTCACAGGTGAGAAATGCCACTCCAACACCAGCTCACTCATGGAAGAGTAGGGGAAACATTCAAAACACGACAGACACTAAACCAAGAGACCCCTGTGTTACAGCATGTAGTCCTAGCAATATGCACCTACTATATAACAGGGGTACCGGGGGGCGTGGCCTGAGCAGCATGTGAGGAAGACCTGTGTAGAGAGAGCCGCACAAACAGTTTCTTTTTGGTGACCTCTCCTAGACTGAGGGGGCTTCAAAGACCTGAGTGATATGACCAGAACTCGGGCTGATAAGAAGCGCGGGACACAGGCCACACTCATGGACGCTGGAGCTTCAGGTGGGGGCAGGGCGTCTGATGCAATAGCTTGCCTCAGCAAGTTTGCACGAGATCAGCCTGAGATACCTGGAGCTGTTAAGCAGTGTGACCTCAGCGTGGAGGAGCTACAGATCCCAGGACAAGAACTGATGGAGGAGGAAGAGCAGCAGGGAGCTGTGAGTATGTTGGCTGCTGCCAGTAATGTGGAGAAGGGGGACAACCTTAGAGCTGCAGATGAAAACACAGATCCTGGGAGAGCAGAGCCCACCCTCAGTGATGTGCTTGCAGCAGTAAACACCTGCAACAATATGCTAGCCACTTTGAACATACAGATGGGAGGAATTAAAATGGACATTTCATCTATCAGGCACGAGTTGCAGGGGGTCAATGTACGGGTGGGGGCCCTGGAAGACCGGGTCAGTGCCACAGAGGATAAGCTGCCCCCTCTGACTCGGGACCTTGGCAGAGCAATCCACAATATCTCATTGCTTAGGGCTAAGGTGGACGATCTAGAAAACAGATCCCGCAGAAGCAATCTCCGACTGGTCGGGGTCCCAGAAAAGGCAGAAGGCAATAATCCAGTAGCTTTTTTTGAAATGTGGCTCCCCAAGACTTTGGGTATGGATCTGTTTTCTCCTTTCTTCACTATTGAGCGGGCACATAGGGTCCCCACTAGACCCCCACCACCAGGGGCACCCCCTCGTCCTATCCTCCTCAAGCTACTGCACTTCAGGGACAGGGACACTGCGCTCCGCAGAGCCCGGGAGATTAAAGGGAACCTGTCATCAGAAATTTAGCTATAAAGCTAAAAGTTCCCCCCTCTGCAGCTCCTGGGCTGCATTCTAGGAAGCTTCCTATAGATTTTGTGTCACCTTTTATCCCAAAATAAACACTTTATAAACTGGTACCTTTTCGTATGTAAATTTCTTAATTTTCCATGTGGGCGGGCTGTCTGATGTACGTTGCTGTTCCTCCATCATATTTATGCCGTCCCCGAACGCTGAATTTGAAAGTTCAGGACACCGCCCCTGGGTGCCCGTGGTCCAGCGCATGCGCTGTTCCACTGTAGCGGTGCCGTGCACTGTGTGCACGTGCGACCGCTGTGACGCTTTGCGCGGGCACGAGGTTATGGGCGGCGCTGTTAGTGTCATCAGTAAGTGCCGCCCATAACCTCGTGACCGCACTTTCCCCTATTCCTCCAGCGTTATGCGCAAGCGCTGGAGGAATGATGCCCGGACGTCCCCTCCTTCCCATCATGCTCAGCACGAGGTCACGAGGTTATGGGCGGCACTTACTGATGACACTAACAGCGCCGCCCATAACCTCGTGACCGCGCAAAGCGTCACAGCGGTCGCACGTGCACACAGTGCACGGCACCGCTACAGTGGAACAGCGCATGCGCTGGACCACGGGCACCCAGGGGCGGTGTCCTGAACTTTCAAATTCAGCGTTCGGGGGCGGCATAAATATGATGGAGGAACAGCAACGTACATCAGGCAGCCCGCCCACATGGAAAATTAAGAAATTTACATACGAAAAGGTACCAGTTTATAAAGTGTTTATTTTGGGATAAAAGGTGACACAAAATCTATAGGAAGCTTCCTAGAATGCAGCCCAGGAGCTGCAGAGGGGGGAACTTTTAGCTTTATAGCTAAATTTCTGATGACAGGTTCCCTTTAAGGATCTGGCTATTGACGGCCATAAGGTCTCACTGTACCCGGATTTTTCCACTGAAATCCAGCAGAGGAGAGCGCAATTTATTGATGTCAAAAAACGCCTGAGGCAGCTGCAGATCTCTTACTCAATGTTATACCCTACCAGGCTGCGAGTGGTGGCGGATGGTGGGACAAAGTTTTTTGACACTCCAAAGGATGCAGCCGCATGGCTCGATACCAATGAAAAAGGACTGCACAGAAATCACCGCTGAGGATTATTGCGGATTCCTTGCTGTTGGACTTGCTGAGGTGAACTGGCTATGTTTCCCGGCTGGAACACTTATGGACGGTTGGCAGGAGCCACCCAGATAGGTTACTATGCAGTTGATGACTGTTCAGGAATTTAAACCGTTATGTGCTCTTACGGTTATGTTTAGCCCCACTTCCCTCTGTTTGAGAGGAATGTCCTGGTTCACTGTGTATGTTTTTATGTTGTTTGACCTTTTTGTTTTATGCACCTGTTTGGTCTATGCTCATCTATGGGAACTGCTGCAGATGGGTCCGGGGGTCCCCGCTTGCTGCCCCCTGCTGTTACATATGTGCACTCACCCTTATGGCGAAGGAGGTTAATATAGTGGCCTGGAATGTGCGAGGATTGGGTGAAGCCACTAAAAGATGTGCAGTTTTTCTGTTTCTACAGCAGCTTAAGCCAGACATAATATTCTTATCAGAAACGCACTTGGTGAAGGAGCGGCTCCACTTGCTCCACAAAAAATGGATAGCCCATGAGTATCACTCTGTATATACCACACATTCCAGGGGGTGAGTGTCCTGATACACAGGACAGTGCCGTTTGAGTGTCTTAAAGCTTCTGTGGATCAGGAGGGTAGATTTGTATGTCTTTACTGTGTCCTTCATAATGTGCGCTGTGTTCTAGTTGCAATTTATATTCCGCCGCCATACACAGGGGAACCATTGAAACGTATTCTCAATTTTGTTGCTTCCCTCCCTGAGGTCCCCACCCTATTAGTAGGAGACTATAATAATTACTTGCACCCGTATTGGGATAAGTTACATACAGGGAATATCTCAGTGGGGGCGGCAGCTACATCCCTTGCCAGACTGATGGAGGAGGTGGGATATGTAGATATTTGGCGTATTAGAAACCCGCAGGTCCGGCAGTACTCATGCTATTCTCATCATTCACTGTCCCGGATTGACCTGGCCATTGGAAATGCTCAGCTGCTGCCTTGTGTAGCTTCAGTCACGTACCTGGCCAGGGGGGTGTCTGACCACTCCCCACTACAGGTCCGTCTAAGGCTTGGGGACCCAGACCGGCTGGCGGGGATACCTTGGCGGCTCAACCCTTTTTGGATACAACTGATAGGGGGCACTCTGACTGACACTATACGGGAATATTTTGTGACAAATGACGGTACGGCATCTAAACATATAGTGTGGGACGCAATGAAGGCGTATGTTCGTGGGACATATATTAGGGAAATTTGCACCCGAAAGGCGAAAACAAGAGAGCGCACTAAGTATCTGACGGACACTTTAGGTGATGCAGAACGACTTCTTATATCTAACCCTACAGATGATGCCAAGCGGGACTTAGAGAGGGCGCAGAGAGCTCTGAGAGACCATATGACTTCCTTGGCCACTAACAAACGCTTTTTCCTTAAGCAGCGGTACTTTACGGAGGGGGAGAGTGTGGGACATCTCTTGGCTACAATTGCTAGGGCGCAGGAGGGATTGACCTATATCACCAAATTGAAACTTGACACTGGAGAGGAGGTGAGGGACAGCGGGAAAATTGTGGAGGTCATGCAACAGTATTACACCCAATTATACTCCTCTAAATCGCATTATGGGGATGAGGAACTGCGGGACTTTGTGGAGGAGATCACTCTCCCCAGTCTGTCAGATAGTGAGAGAGAATCCCTGAATAGAGATATAGACCTGGAGGAGCTGGAGGAGGCGCTCGGTCAAATCCAAAATGAAAAGGCCCCAGGTGCGGACGGACTCCCGGGTGAATTCTACAAATTATATACCCATCTGCTGCTGCCAAGACTCTTGGATGTGTTCAGAGATGCTGAGGAGAAGGGATCCCTCCCTGCATCCATGAGGGAGGCTATTATTGTTCTGATTTTAAAACCCGGGAAAGATCCGACCGCGCCTGACTCCTATCGCCCAATCTCGCTGCTTACATTAGATATTAAATTAATCGCTAAAATTCTAGCTAACAGATTGTCCCGGGTGATCACGTCAGTGATCCACGAGGATCAGACTGGATTCATCCCCAATAAATCTACTTCCATTAATTTGCGACGTTTATTCCTGGGGATACAGCTAAGTTCTGAGGGGAGAAACAAGGAGAGAGCAGTCCTGTCATTAGATGCAGCCAAAGCCTTTGACAGTATTGAATGGAATTTCCTATGGGTAGTTTTGGAGAAATTGGGTCTTGGCTCCAGATTTATTGGCTGGGTCAAATTGTTATATGCCTCTCCGCGGGCCAGGATTCGAGTTAATCGTTGTACCTCCTCGTCTTTTAATTTGGCCAGGGGCACGAGACAGGGCTGTCCTCTCTCTCCATTACTGGGCGGCACGGTGGCTCAGTGGTTAGCACTGCAGTCTTGCAGCGCTGGGGTCCTGGGTTCAAATCTCACCAAGGACAACATCTGCAAGGAGTTTGTATGTTCTCCCCGTGTTAGCGTGGGTTTCCTCCGGGTACTCCGGTTTCCTCCCACACTCCAAAAACATACAGATAGGGACTCTAGATTGTGAGCCCCAATGGGGACAGTGTTTCCAATGTATGTAAAGCACTGTGGAATTAATAGCGCTATATAAATGAATAAAATTATTATTATTAATTATTATTATTACTATTTGCAGCGGCAATTGAGCCATTGGCGGCTATGCTTCGTGCATCCGCTGGCGTAAAGGGGTTTGAGATAGGCGGTCTGGAGCATAAGGTTTCCCTCTATGCGGACGATTTGTTGCTGTATCTCAGGGAGGTGGGGACATCGGTGGGCCCAGCAATAAATATTATTATAGAATTTGGTAGGCGCTCGGGACTCCTAATAAACTGGAAGAAATCGGCCCTGCTCCCTATAGATGCACTCCCATCTAATTTTAGTACTCTGGGGCTGCCAATTCCGACGGTGGATAAATTTAAATACCTGGGGATTGTGGTTAGTGCCCGACTGCGTGATTACTACTCTCAAAATCTGGAACCAGTGCTGGCTCAGTTTAGGAACAAGATAGATGCCTGGTGTCGACTCCCACTGTCCCTTATTGGCCGTGCTAATCTACTAAAAATGGTACTGATGCCCAAACGTCTGTATCTTCTCCACAACGCCCCAATATGGATCCACTGGAAATTTTTCCGTAAAATCAACACTTTGTTTCGGGAACTCTTGTGGCAAAAGCAGCAGGCTAGAATCCGCCTTGAGGCCCTGCAGAGAGGGAAGGAGGATGGGGGTCTGGCAGTCCCCAACCCGTGGGTTTATTATGTTGCGGCACAGATGCAGCACTTCAGGGGGTGGGGAAAGGATGAGGCATATGACGCTGGGGGCAAATTGGTGAGGGGCCTTGCAGAATGGGGACACCCAGTGGCTTTTTTGGATGCAGGATACTCACCCAGAGGAGGAAAATTATATCCAACATTATCATTGATGTACAAGGTGTGGGATAGAGGGAAGCAGTTGCTGGGAATATCAGGAATGACTGAGTACTGGCCCTTATGGCATAATCGTGGACTGGCGGAGCTGCAGAGACTCCCGGGTTGGAGAATGTGGGTGAGCAAGGGGGGTGCATCAGGTGTCTCAGATTCTTCAGAATAATATACTTAAAAGATTTGACCAGCTTCAAGCTGAGTTTGGGATACCGCACAGTTCCTTTTACCAGTACCTGCAGCTCCGTCATGCCTATGAGACACAGACACGTCGTATGGACATTAGGATAGAGCGGAATCACACTCTTACTGAATTGTTGACATCTGATCGCTCCTATGGTATTATTTCTAGGTTGTATACAGTGATTTTATCTAGACACCTCGACAAATTCCCTTTGCAGGCTAGAGAGAAGTGGGAGAGGGACCTAGGCCCTATGACAGAGGAACAGTGGGGTGAGGTCCTGTCTCAGACTCCAAGCCTTGCTGTATCTGAAGGCCAACGACTGTCACAGCTATTCCTGTTACATAGAGTATATAGGACACCTAGTCTATTGCATAAGATGGGAGTTAGGATGGATGATCTGTGTCCTAGGTGCGGACAGGAGGGTGCTAATCTGATGCATATGATGTGGTCCTGTGGGAACATTGAAGATTACTGGAGGGCAGTACTAGAATTGGTTAGACAAGTTTTCAATATCCGTCTACAGCCAAGACCTATTATATGTATCCTGGGTCTACTGGAAGGGGGGGTGGACTTGAGTTCGCCGGTAATGGTCGGTATTACACGTCTCTTGTACCAGGCTAGGAAACTGTTGGCCTACCACTGGTTGGACCCAGCGCCTCCGGTCATCGGGGATTTTAGGGAAAGAGTAAACGCTATACTTCGACTGGAGAGAGGAGTATACCTTAAAAGAAATGCATTGAAAAAGTTCTATAAGATCTGGGGGGCATGGTTGGATACCCCAGGCCTTCCCTCCTCGGCGTTACTGCAGGACAGTGCGAGCGACCAGGTCCTTCTCCTTCTGACCGGTTAACAAATTTCCTCAAATAGGGTGATATGCGTACTGCTGGAAGGTGTGTGCATGTATATGTGTGTGCATGTATATGTGTGTGCGTGCGTGCGTGCGTGTATGTATATGTGTGTGCATGTATATGTGTGTGCGTGCGTGCGTGTATGTATATGTGTATATATATATATATATATAATGTCATAATGATGCTGGGTAAGCTATACTATGGAGAATATATTGGGAAATAATATGCACTTTGAGACCCATATTGAAATGAGACGTGGACTGCGGGTGCATTGTTTATTATGTTATTTGTGTGGTTTTTCTTATTGACTAAAGGTTTTTTCCCTTTCTGTGATATTTCTATGGAGGGAATTATTTTATGTGTTGTATAATTTTGATGTTAAATAAAAATGAACCTGATTTAAAAAAAATATAACAGGGGTACCCAACCTTTCTTACCTTGAGAGCCACATTCCGCTTTGAAAGTTGGTCGACCGTCACATTATAGAGATGAAGATGGCGTCAAAGGTAATTTACCAGGAGAAAACTGGAAACAAAAGTGTAGAATGTTACAAGGGTACAGGCCGGGGACCCCTGCTCTGTACATTCACCTAAACCACCTGTTACCACCTGCATTATACTCGGACCAATGTTAGGCAATGAGTTAGAGCAAATGGTTAATTTTTTTCTCATCCAGATTCTGGAAGAGAAAAAAGTTCCAGCATGCTGCGAGTGGATGCCAAAATCATGTGAGACTCGCCAATACAAGTCAAAGGAAAAAAACAGAACACTGTAAACTCTGGGATGGATCAAGACAAGCATTGAATCAAGATGAAGAGAGGGGATTATTCCCCTATACTCTGCCCTGGTCAGACCCCACCTGGAATACTGTGTACAGTTCTGGGCCCCAATTCAAGAAAGACATTAATATATTGGAGCTAGACCAGAGAAGAGCAACCAAGATGGTGGAAGATCTGCAGACCATGTCCTGTGAAGACCGGCTACAAGAACTAAAAAGACGCTGAGAGGAGACTTAATAGCGGTCTACAAATATCTGAGAGGTCACAGAGGGAACCACGATATTCCCATTATCACAAGGTAGGAGTGAGGGCAGTCAGAGAGTGGAGCAGGCAGCCACATGAGGCAGTGAGAGAAGTCAGAGAGTGGAACAGGCGGCCACAGGGGGCAGTAAGGGAAGTCAGAGAGTGGAACAGGCGGCCAGAGGAATCAGTGAGGACAGTCAGAGAGTAGAGCAGGCGGCCACAGGAGGCTGTGAGGGAAGTCAGAGAGTGGAACAGGCGGCCAGAGGAATCAGTGAGGACAGTCAGAGAGTGGAGCAGGTGTCCACAGGGGGCAGTGAAGGCAGTCAGAGAGTGGAGCAGGCAGCCACAGGAGGCACTGAGGGCAGCCAGAGAGTGAAGCAGGCAGCCACTGAAGGCAGTGTGGGCAGTCAGAGAGTGGAACAAGTGGCCACGGGAGGCAGTGAGGGCAGTCAAATAATGGAGGAGGCAGCCACAGGAAGAAGTGAGGGCAGTTAGAGAGTGGAACAAGTGGCAACGGGAGGCAGTGAGGACAGTCAGAGAGTAGAACAGGTAGCCACAGGAGGGAGTGAGGGCAGTCAGAGTGGAACAGCTGGCGACGGGAGGCAGTAAAGGCAGTCAGAAAGTGGAACAGGTTACCACGGGAGGCAGTAAGGGCAGTCGGAGACTGGACGAGAAAGCCACGGGAGGCAGTGAGGGCAGTCAGAGAGTGGAACAGGCTACCACGGGAGGCAGTGAGCTCTCCATCAATGGAAATCTTCAGGCGGTAGCTGGAGAAACATATAGCTGGGATGATTTAGGAAACCTTCACTCGCAGCGAATTGGACCCGATGGCCATTAAGTTCCCTTTCAACTTCTACCATTCTATGATTCTATGAAATGGTCCTGTAAGTAGCTGTAAATGAACAATAGTTGCTGAGAAAAAAAACGGCTTGCCTACAGAAAACACACGGGAACAAGGATGACAAGTGACAAAAAAAAAATCGTCCTACTTTTCTGGATGAAAATGGGTCAGATTTTTAATACGCTCATGTGACCCTAGCTTTACTGAGAATATCTGTCCAATTAACCAACTGCAGCGGCAGTTTAACTGGAAGCTAAGTTTAATCGATGTTAAGCAAATATCTTGTGCTATGATGTTCCTCAGAAACTCTATCCTGGAAGAAGTTCAATGTCCTGAAGTCCATTGCGTGCTGTATCGGCACTTAGGCGTGAAGTGGAATACTTACTAATGGGACAAATAGGAAACGTAGCAGCGAAACTGGAGGTCCAACTCGCTGATCTTGGCAGAACCGTGGTCTGAAACAGTCAATATGCCTATCTAACTACAGGCCCTATCCCAGTCTCACGTATTTTGGTGCCACAATGTGGTGGTGTGTATAGGGAATCGCTGTTAATGTGCAACCAATCAGTTTATATCAACATCGATTTCTTCCCTGATCTCCTGGTGTATGTCACAGCAGGCAATTGTAGTGCAGTTTATCAGTTATTCTACCAACAGCGGCCCTTGGTGGCCGAATAACGGCATTACTGCAGATGTGATATGAAATCTATTTATTTAAGACCCGCAACACACATCCGTTTTTTTGTACGTGTGCGGTACGTATTTGCACGTACTGGAGACACGTACACACGGAGACCCATGTTATTCAATGGTAGATGGCACACACATGTAAAATCACACGGAACGTGTGTCCGTGTCGTAAGTACGTGTGTGCGCTTTTCTACACGGACGACATGTCCGTTTTTTGCCGGCAAAACACGCAGGCACGGACCCGCTTTAGTCTATGGGTCCGTGCCTGTACGGACCGCACACGGAGTATGTCCGTGTTCAGCACGTATCGTTCGTGTCCGTTTTTCATCACAAAATCTGAAACACTTGTTACCAATCTATCAGGTCAATTGTAGGCCATTAATTCTGGCACCAAAAATACATTTCCTGTCTCATTTGCACGCCAGACAGCAGCTGGGCACCGGTCCTCTCACTGCAGGGGAACTTTGAGCACAGAGAACAACACAGGTACTGGGCATGGCGCCCAGAATCGACCCAGAGAGGCTGATTGGAGAAGTGGAGAGGCATCCAGAGCTGTGGGACACACGTGTTGATGGCTACCATGACCGGTTAATGGTGGAACGAGCATGGATGTCTGTGGCAGAGATAGTCTACCCTAGGAATGGATGGTCTCAATGTACCCCTGGAAAGAAAAATAGATATGGTGAGTACAGATATTTGCATTGCTTCTGTCTTTTCCTACATGTGCACATGACCCTGGAATTGCTGACTCCGGTCTACCTCCCGTCTCCTTCCACCATTCCCATTCTTATCTAAAATGACTACGCAGACACCGAATATCTTTGGATAATTCTGGCCATAGCAGCCATTTTATTAACATAAATACATAACCAATAAAATTGCAATATGGTAAGGTCCTTGAAGCTACAACCCTGGTGATCCCCATAAACCGAACCATAAAACCAACTTGCTCCCAGCCGTTACCCACACTGGCTCAGGCGCACCAACTGTAAGGGTTAATCCTTCATTAACCCCAACACACCCACAGGGGCCCCGACATCCCCGTCGGGATTCCCCTCCAAATCACCAGGTGACCAGCAATTATGCCAATGAGGGGATCCACACCCGTATGGATTCCCCGAACAATTTTAACCAACTTCAAGGACCCACCAATAACACGCCAATCAGCCACTACGACCCGATAAACCCCCCCCCGTCTATAATATGATGCACACCCAGACATACCATAAATATCAGGGAGGGCGGGCGAGACTCTTCCTTCAGCCAGAGGAGCGGGAAAGTGCCGCTCCTCCCCTTTGCCCATCCAATCCTTTCAAAAACGGGCTCGCTCCCCCTCCCCCCACCCATGACACCCTGACCTCCCCACCAATCAGGGGTCATGCAGGCCTCCGCAAATGCCCCGGGGGGGGAGGGGGGGCAATGCTCCGTCCTCTCTTTCTGTAGGCAGATTAGATCCATATTTATATAGTTTGTTTGGCGTGTATTAATGGGCCTGACTCATTGTGAGCTACACTGGAGACTCGCAAACAGGAGAGTGTATTTATTTGGCCTTTTGAAGTATTCATTTCAGTTTACTAGTAATGTCAGCATGTGTATATGTGGTCTGCAAAGCATTTTATGCATGTACAAAAGGCAGTTCAGGGTGGTCAGGCCACTATTAAACATGTTTGGGTTTTTTTTTGGTTTGCATTTCTGTGCTTTTTCTATTGTAAATGTGCTGTGAAATGTCTATACATTTTGAGTTGCATTTCTATGTTTGGTTTATTATGCATGTCCCTTGGTGTCACCATGTCTGGAATGGTAACAGTAATGTGTAGTGTATAATGGAAAATCTATGTGGAACATATGGCACTTCATGGGTTAGTAGTCATTTTGTTTCTCATGGCTTTCTGTAATTTTTTTTTTGTTTGTTTTTTTAACATTTAAAAGGAGATAAATGATTAATCAGTGGTTTAAGATTTTTAATGGTGAACTTGTTTTCTTTCTCATGCTTATTGTGTTATTATGTCACTATATGAGTGTAATGGGTTGTTGTTTTCATACACATGGATGTGTGTTCCTATTTTTTATACTTGCTGCAATACAAGACTAATGTCTATTTTTTTTAAATCTACAATTGTTAGAATTTGTGACCTTATTTTACATTATTTTTTTTTTTTTTTTTTAACAGTGGATCTTGTCAAATGGCGATGGCGCTCAGCCCGTGACCAGTTCAGAAGAGAGTATAACCCAGTGGCCACCACAGCTGCCGCTGCAAAGAAGAAAAAATATGTCCATTATGAAAGACTCAGCTTCCTTATGCCCATTATGGAAGTACCAAAGTAAGTTTAAACCATTACATCACATGGTGGTTTTATTTAAAAGGCACACAGTAAAGTTTTTTGGTTTTTTTTTCATCAAAGTACAGAGGATAACCTGGAAGATAGTGAGGAAGCCCAGTCAGCAGTATTAACAGCGACCTCTGCTTCTGAGATGGAGCCTACCTCATATCAACCTCCACCAATCCCCAACACCAGCCAGCCAGACGCAGAAGAAATGTCCTCTGATTTGGGTTTGAGAACAAGTCAATCCACTAATGTAATAGCAGGCCAGTCTACAGGGCAACAAAGTGGCCTTCACCAGTTATTGCAGAGAGTAGTCCACAGCAACATGCAGGCACACAGCCAAGAATATCAACTAATACCATGCGCACAGTAGCACAATCTATCCGTGGTCGCAGACATAGGCGTTATGAAGATTTACGTTCCCTGCCAGATATCATTGATACCAGAATTATACACATGATGAATTCACTGATACCAGAGAGTGATGGAGAGAGATTTTGCCGCTCCCTTTCTCCCTCTCTTGCATTGGTTACACCTGATAGGCAGGACAGATTGAGGGCGTCCTTAATAACACTAATATCTGCTACCCAACGTGAGCCAGAACCCATTTATTGTTTTGAAGTGATAGAGCAATGGAGAGGCAATCCACGTGGCCCACACACAAACACAACTCAACAAACTGTGGAAACCCAAACAGAAGAACATTTCTCTAATTTTCAACTAAATCCTGTAGTGCAACAAACACATATACAGTGTCCATCTTCTTCTATGGTAACTGATGTACAAATTAGGCCAACAGTTGTCCCACAACAAACAAGTACATTAATGACACAAAGGCCATCTCAACAGCCAACATTTGTCCCACAAATACCCCAACAGACACCAATGCAAACCTCTTTTAACTATCCTAGTATTGTTAGTAATGTTCATAGCTACCTCAAATGTTTCAACAACCAACAGCATACCATGTTAATACTAATAATAATCTTTATTTCTATAGCGCCAACATATTCCGCAGCGCTTTACAATTCAGGAGGCTCATATACATATACATATCATATACATAAACATATACAAACAAGTAACAATTATAGAAGATACAATATTTAAAGGGAAAAATGGCAACCCTGCTCATGAGAGCTTACAATCTACAATGAGATGGGGGGAGGGGCAAGGTACAAGTGCTTATTTACAATGACAATCCAACCATCTCATGGGGGATAGATAATGGCTTCCTGGACCAGTTGGCCAGAGCCTTGAGATGCATTTGGGTGCCATGCATTTGGGTGCCATGTTCCTAATAATCCACAACAACAGTACTTTCAACAACAGACTTACCCAACTAACTTCACATACACACATACTCAGCCTCTTCCAACACATCAATATGTACCACCTACACTTGGTCTTCCATCTGCTCACACAACTGCCTCATTATTTGTTCCAAGTACAACAACTGTTACTAGTGGAAACACTGATCAGTCACTCACTACAACATCTACTGTTGTGCAGCAAACATATTCTGTAGATGTCAATGCAATGGAGCCTACACAGGAAAACATCAGTAGCCTAGAGGATTTAGTTGAATCATAATGTGATATTGTATGTATTATTTTACATTATGGTATGTTTTCTATGGTATTGCTGGTGGGGAAACATATCAAAATGTAACACATTACTTACTCTATATGCATGTGGTCATATTTTTGTTTTCCTTTACAAAAATTCAATAGAAATTACTCTATCACTTCAAAAACAATACCTGCCTGTTAGAATGATGCCTTGCTCTTGACATGTTGTTTGGACCATCCATTAGAATAAACTGGGTTTAGGGAAAAAATGCACGCACATAAACTACTACACTAACATTCAGACACCTTTATTATAAAAAATCCAGCCACTATGCTGTATCTGCATATGGTCTGGTCCCATACTTGTATTTCAATAGTGTCAAACAAATTATGTTTGCGTGACATTATTGCATAATAAAGTATGGTGTTTTGTATGGGCTAATGTCCCTGACAAAATTGTATTTAAAAAAAAAACAAAAATACAGGGTGTCTTGCAAAAGATAACATACATACATAGGTAAAATAATAATTCTGGACTATCATTTTCAAATCAAATTTGCCATAATTTTATTAGTCATTCAGTAGTACTGTTTTTAGAATAACAAAAATACCTGATGTTATAACAATATAGTTATATCACAATAGCTTATGGGGACCACAAACACAACCAACCAACAAAAAAAACACAAATTATACCTATGTATGGTCATTTTCTCTTTTGTAATACATATGTGTTTGTGCTTATGTAACCAAGTGATAAAAAACTATAACAATGTAAAAATTATACATGACTATGGCGATTTAAACTAAAATAATCTTTAAACTGATTCCTCACTTGTAGACCAGAAGTGGACACAGTGGTTCTAACACTACCATTCTCTACAAATGGTGCATTTAAAGCAGGCAACTCCTCAATGTCTTCGTCATTGCTTTCATGTAATCTACAGTAATTATGTAACACTACTGTAGCTTTAATGACAGCCTTGACGGTGGTTGGTTGGAGTTGGATGGTGGTTTGATAAATGCGCCATCTTGAGGCCAAAATGCCAAAGGCACGTTCAACATAGCAACGTGCTCCGGCCAATTTGCTATTAAATAGGGCTTTTGATCTGTCCAGCCCCCTTCTGGGATATGGACGCATCAAATGCCTAGACAATGCAAACCCCTGATCTGCAACCATTACAAAAGGGACAATAGGACCATTAGTACCAGGCAATGGTCTTGGTGCAGGCAAACTTAAACTATCAGACATTAATCTTCTTGCTAAACGTGAACTTCTGAAAATGCGTTCATCTGAGGCACTGCCATAGGCCCCAATATCCCCAAATAAAAAGCAGTAGTTTGTATCTACCATGGCCAAAATAACTACAGAAAAAAACTTATGATAATTAAAATATCTTGATGCAGAGTTAGGTGGTTTTTTCACTCTAATGTGTTTTCCGTCAATGGCACCAATACAATTTGGGAAAGCTGTTTTCTCCAAAAATTCATCTGAAATGTGCATCCACTCCTGTGTTGAAGGCAGCTGCATGACATGATGCCTAAGGGTCTCCCAAAGCACAGTGCAGGTATGCAGGACAATCTTGCCAATTGTAGACCTTCCCAATAAGAATTCGAAATGTAGACTGCTGATGGATTGCCCAGTTGCTAGGTAACGGAAATAGAATAAAAACATGACATTACTTTGACTATTCATGTAATTTGTATTTCACACCAAATATTTGTATCATCCAATGACTGGCGAGATACTGTGTATGTTTTTTTATAATTTCTTTGGTTGGGAAAACATATGTGATCTTTACTTTCCATATTGGAAAAATATTTAATTTTGTGTTTAATAAACAAGCTTGTTTGAGTTAAACCTCTTGTTTCTTTAATTTTTGGAGAGATAGAATGGTAGATGTGACTTCTCAGATCTTATTTTGAAATTGCACTGTGGTTAAGTGATCAATATAAGTTTTCTACAAAGACCATAATTTTAAATTACATAATTTCAACAAAATGATGCCTTAGCGACTTAACATGTATAAAGCATGAGTATACATGTCAACACCTACCGTAAAGTCACCAACAGTCGTTCCTCAGGGGAGATGCTGAGGTGCATAGAGGTGTCCTGATGCTTCAAACGATGGTACACAAGGCCAAGGATGTTGTCAAATGAATTCATGGTGAGATGGCAGTAGGCTTGGAATTTAGGTGGAAATTTCCGCATTTCGCCATAGAGAATATTAAGATGCCCATGTGTTTTCCTGAGCTTCACAAGGGGGTGAATCCACATCCTTCTCTCCAGTGGTGGCTCTTCTTCAATCATATGTCGCCTAACCCCAAATCTCCTAGATATCAACCAGAGCAAATACATGGTTTCTTCATTGGAGAGAGACATTTTGGAGTGTGTGTAATGTGAGAATGAGCTCTGAAGCCATGTTTTTTAAGAAAACTAAACAAATTGGGTAGTTAATTGACCAATTTAACACACCAGGAACACATTTTGATGGGCTAACAAGGTTATTTGTGTGAAAATACGTATCTGACAAAAAACGGACGGCACACGGACTGCACACGTACGTATTTTATGTTAATACGGACATTCCACACGTACACACGGCTCGCATATGCCATCACACGGATGCCGCACGTACCGGAGAAACGCCCCAAAAATACGGAACACGGACCCGAAAAACGGACCGTGTCATGCGGACTTTTTTTTGCGGAAGTGTGTTTTAGGCCTAATAGGGGACACGCGGGAGATTCAGATTTTTCTATCACTTTTTATATTTCATGACGTTTTTTTCTACTTTATTTTGTGATCGTCTCATCTATGAATACATTAGTATTTCAGTATATGGGGACACCGCAGGTTTACATGTGTCCATTCTGGCAGCACAGGGGCCCTTGGCTAACGCTGCAAGCCATCCGCACCCTGCCAGCCCATCAAGGCCGAGAGCTGCAGGAACGGCGCGGCCCAGTCCTGTAGACTTTGATTGATAGCAGCATTTAAAGGCATTTTTTGGTTTTGGAAAACCTCTGCTCCCGGCTGCTTACTCATCCTCCCCGAGTCCAGCGCTAAGTCTCCCCCACTGCTCATGTGGTTATTGTCTACAGTGATGACATCACGTCAACAGCGCTACAGCCAATCAGTGAGCTCAACTGCTCTGAGCAGCATCAAGTCATGCAGAACTGCTGAGCTCATGGGTTGGCTACAGCCCTTTAAGAGGTAAACAGCAGTGAGGCTGCTATAATGGAGGCTCAGCTCCTAGAGGCTGCTATAATGCTCAGCTCATAGAGGCTGCTATAATGGAAGCTCAGCTCATAGACGCTGCTATAAAGGAGTCTCAGCTGATAGAGGCTGCTATAATTAAGGCTCAGCTCATAGATGCTGCTATAACGGAGGCTCAGCTGATAGAGGCTGCTATAATAGAGGCTCAGCTCATAGAGGTTGCTATAATGGAGGCTCAGCTCCTACAGGCTGCTATAATGAAGGCTCAACTCATAGAGTCTGCTATAATGCTCAGCTCCTAGAGTCTGCTATAATGGAGACACAGCTCATAGAGGCTGCTATAATGGAGGCTCAGCTCATAGACGCTGCTATAATGGAGGCTCAGCTCATAGGCGCTGCTATAATGGAGACTCAGCTCATAGAGGCTGCTATAATGGAGGCTTAACTCCTAAAGGATGTAATAATGAAGGCTCATCTCCTAGATGCTGTAATAATGGAGGCTCATCTCTTAGAGGCTGTTCTAATTGAGGCACAGCTCATAGACACTGTTATAATGGAGGCTCAGCTCATACATGAGAAAAAATGTCAGGAAGGGGTTAATGAGCAGTCTGATAAAACCAAGCCAACATTTGCCATCGATTCTATTATCACGCTTCCTTGTGAGCTCCATGGTATTGGGACTAGAGGACAATTCAGCTGGAGACTAAAGAACAATCAATGACATTTCCGGCAGGTCCAGAGTCCACCAAGTGTAGGAAAAAACAAAGGCCTTGTAATAGAACAAAATGGAAACTTGTAGATTTCATGAGCCGGACAACAAGAAAAGCTGCCGACTGCACGGATTAAGGTAACCCCTCCATAGGATTCGACTTTAGAAATTGGAGAATCGGTCCCTGTTCACTGGATCTCTCCTGGAAACATGAATCCACTGAAATTATGAGAAAACTGTTCTTCAAAAAAATGGTCATACGCCTCCAGGCTGGTTCATGCTTTATGTGGTGATGTCTGGTGAAGCTCGATTACACCACACGAGCTCAGAAGTAGAATCCGAACCCGAGTGGCAGCTCCAGCCCCAGTACCAGCTCCATAAGGCCCGTTTCACACGTCAGTGAAAAACAGTGACGTTTTTCACTGGCGTGTAAAACACGCACATGTCCCTGCGTATGCCGTGATTCACGGCACACGTGGGTTGTCTAAGTGCAATCCGGGCTCCGTTCTCCGTGGCCCATGATTGCACTTAGAAAACAACTCACCTGTGCGCGCTCCCGCTGTCCATGGTGCTGATCGCTCCCGCGGTGCAGCATCCGGCCAGCGGTGACCCCCGCAGCAGCTGCTTCCGGGTCGGCTGTATCGCGCATAATGAATATGCGCGACAATAGTGACCCGGCTTAGAAGCAGCAGGCTGCACGGGCTGCAGAGGACATCGCTGGACGCCGGGTGAGTTAAAATGTTTTTTATTTTAAAAGCACGTTTTTTTCTGGCACGTGTTTCACGGACCACACCACTGCGTGGTCCGTGGGACATCAGTGATGCCAGAAAAAAATGGACATGTCTCCGTGCAGCAATCACGCACACGCGGGTACGCCACACGGAGACACGTGCAGTGAAAAATCACTGACGTGTGAGCAAACCCATTCATTATAATGGGTCTGCGTATGTCAGTGATTCTGGTACGTTTTAAAAAAAGCACAAACGTACCAGAATCACTGACGTGTGAAAGGGGCCTAAGACAGGATGAGAAGGGCATCAGCCGCCATCAAACACCCCAGAGGGCTGAAATGAAGGAGATAACATTAAGTAATGGGTTGTCCCATCCCCACTGGGGCAGCTCAGATTGAGGTTTCGCCAGAGAGTAAAGCAACCGTATAGGTCACTTTTGACCTGTCAGATGGGAATAGGTGAGGACAGATCTCAAGAGCACCATACAATGGACCATGAAGCCCTGGAGACCTTCAGGCCCATACACAGTACGTAGCTTTTGGCTGATCGTTCGGCAGGCAGCCATCTCTCACTGCTCCTCCATACACACGTGCATCCCCTCTGCCGTACGCCCCGCTGTTCTCTACATGAGAAGAGCTACTAGGCTCCTCTGGTGATGGGTAACCTCACCAAGAACAAAAGGAGAGGAAGGCCGAAATCAGACACACCGGATCCTTATCTATCCCAACATCATACGGGAATCCAGAGGCCCTGATACAGGCTGGTTCAAGGCAATGTTATTGTAATGTGTAAGGGGCCTATAGGATTTCCATTGCACAGTGCAGCAGTTGGTAGACAATAATGTTTTTGTTATGTCGGCAACATATTCCACAGCGCTGTACACATCAGAGGGGACATGCACAGACATCAACCAGTAACACACAGTTCACCAGTTACAGGAGGAGCGAGGGTCCAGCTCACAAGCTATAAACTATGAGGAAATAGGGGGGCACAATAGGTAGAACGTCCTCGTCACGCACGGTCCGGCCCACAGTATAATAAATAGGGGATTTCATATAAAGAGCCATCATGAGCCGGGATCTGTGTAAAACTGGTGCCGGGAGCTACTGGTGCAGGAGGATGTGGAGACAGATGAAGAGGAGGGAGGAGAGTCGGACGAAAAGTGAGGAAGGGGGAACAAGGAAGAGTTAGATTAGTGAGGTGATCAGCCTGTGTAAAGAGATATGTTTTTAGAACATGCCAAATAATGTGGGGGCTAGATATTAATGGGATCATCTGGAGCAGTATATTCCAGAAAACTGGTGCAGCCTGAGAGAAGTCCTGGAGACAAAAGTGCGAGGATCAGATTAAAGAGGATGATAGTCTTAGATCAGTAGATGCAGAATAGAGAGGACGGGAAGGTGATAGACACATATGAGGAGATGTAGGGTGGTGCAGAACTGTGGAGAAGACAGGTTGGTGACAGACAGATGAGGAGGCGATGTAGAGTAGTGCAGAACTGTGGAGTGTATGGGTAGCGATAGAGATGAGGAGGGGATGTATTGTGGTGCAGAATTGTGGAAATAACCAGTAGGGTGATAGACAGAGATGAGGAGATGTAGGGCGGTGGAGAACTGTGGAGAGGATGAGTAAGTAACAGATAAATGAGGAGATGTAGGGCGGTGCAGAACTGTGAAGAGGACGGGTAGGTGATAGACACAAATGAAGAGATGTAGGGCGGTGCAAAACTGTGGAGAGGATGAGTAGGTAACAGATAGATGAGGAGATGTAGGATGGTGCAGAACTGTGGAGAGGATGAGTAGGTAACAGATAGATGAGGAGATGTAGGATGGTGCAGAACTGTGGAGAGGATGAGTAGGTAATAGACAGAGATGAGGAGGAGATGTAGGGCAGTGCAGAACTGAGGAGAAGACGGGTAGTGTGATAGACAGATGAGGAGATGTAGAGTGGTGCAGAACTGTGGAGAGGACGAATCCTCTATAGTGACATGTATGGAGTCAGGTCCTCTGTAGTGACATGGAGTCAGGTACTGATGGCTCGGTCCTCAGCTTTTTTTTCTCCGGTGTGATGTCCCCGCCTTACACAGGCATGTGTCCCATAACATCACCCATGGCCTTACCACCACAGTTACTGGCAAGGTCCACTTAACCATCAAAACGTGGACAAGTGCTTCTGGCCAGGGATGCTATATTTCCCTGACAGCACACTGGTTGAACATGGTGGAGGCTGGGACAGAGTTGGACCCTGGGATGACACACGTGCTTCCAACACCTATAATTGTGGGTTGTATTTCAATCAGGGTTTCCTCCCCCTCCATCTCCAAATTATCCTCCCTATCAGTTGCAAGCTTTAAGAAGCACACCGCCTCTGTGAAGTGGCAACAGGCTCTGCTGAAACAGACTAGACAGATCTGTGATTCTCTCCACTGAACCTACAGGGAAGTCTGGCACACATGGCTAACTTGTGTTATACGTATTTTGGCCAACACTAATTACTGGTTGTGCACCCTTCTCGACCCACACTACTAGGAGAAATTTCCATATTTATTTTCCTGATTGAAATGGAAAACTGCTGCATTTTTTAAAGTAGCTTGTCCATTCTTTCATTATTTTTGCAGCAATTTTTCAACATTGAAAGGAATGAGAAAGTGCAAAAAAAAAAAAAGCCGCAAAAACTATGAACATAGCCTAAGGGGTGGAGGGGGTTGATTTTTCCTTTTTTTTTTTAAATTTCTTGATATACAAATAAAATCCATGTTATCTTCAGTTTTGTCAGTCTGTAAAAGTGGCGTAACTCTGACATTATTCCCAGCAGTGACGGAATCAGATACGTCCAGGTGTCTTCCTCATGCTGTACTATACATTTCCGTGATTTTCAGGTCCACTCAGACCTCACAAGGGGTCTGTCGAAAAAATGGTGGCGTTTACCATTGACTTCTATTATGCTCGTTACTCGAGACGAGCACCCGAGCAGTAGAAATGGCTGTACTGGAGTAACGAGCACCCGAGCAGTAGAAATGGCTGGACTGGAGTAACCAGCACCCGAGCAGTAGAAATGGCTGGACTGGAGTAACCAGCACCCGAGCAGTAGAAATGGCTGTACTGGAGTAACCAGCACCAGCGCAGTAGAAATGGCTGGACTGGAGTAACGAGCACCCGAGCACTAGAAATGGCTGGACTGGAGTAACGAGCACCCGAGCAGTAGAAATGGCTGTACTGGAGTAACGAGCACCCGAGCAGTAGAAATGGCTGTACTGGAGTAACGAGCACCAGCGCAGTAGAAACCGCTGGACTGGAGTAACGAGCACCCGAGCAGTAGAAATGGCTGGACTGGAATAACGAGCACCCGAGCAGTAGAAATGGCTGGACTGGAGTAACGAGCACCCGAGTAGTAGAAATGGCTGGACTGGAATAACGAGCACCCGAGCAGTAGAAATGGCTGGACTGGAATAACGAGCACCCGAGCAGTAGAAATGGCTGGACTGGAATAACCAGCACCCGAGCAGAAGAAATGGCTGGACTGGAGTAACGAGCACCTGGGCAGTAGAAATGGCTGGACTGGAGTAACGAGCACCCGAGCACTAGAAATGGCTGGACAGGAGTAACGAGCACCCGAGCAGTAGAAATGGCTGTACTGGAGTAACGAGCATCCGAGCAGTAGAAATGGCTGTACTGGAGTAACGAGCACCCGAGCAGTAGAAATGGCTGGACTGGAATAACGAGCACCCGAGCAGTAGAAATGGCTGGACTGGAATAACGAGCACCCGAGCAGTAGAAATGGCTGGACTGGAATAACGAGCACCCGAGCAGTAGAAATGGCTGGACTGGAATAACCAGCACCCGAGCAGAAGAAATGGCTGGACTGGAGTAACGAGCACCTGGGCAGTAGAAATGGCTGGACTGGAGTAACGAGCACCCGAGCAGTAGAAATGGCTGGACTGGAATAACCAGCACCCGAGCAGTAGAAATGGCTGGACTGGAATAACCAGCACCCGAGCAGTAGAAATGGCTGGACTGGAATAACGAGCACCCGAGCAGTAGAAATGGCTGGACTGGAATAACCAGCACCCGAGCAGTAGAAATGGCTGGACTGGAATAACCAGCACCCGAGCAGTAGAAATGGCTGGACTGGAATAACCAGCACCCGAGCAGTAGAAATGGCTGGACTGGAATAATGAGCACCCGAGCAGTAGAAATGGCTGGACTGGAATAACCAGCACCCGAGCAGTAGAAATGGCTGGACTGGAGTAACCAGCACCCGAGCAGTAGAAATGGCTGGACTGGAGTAACGAGCACCCGAGCAGTAGAAATGGCTGGACTGGAGTAACGAGCACCCGAGCAGTAGAAATGGCTGGACTGGAGTAACGAGCACCCGAGCAGTAGAAATGGCTGGACTGGAGTAACGAGCACCCGGGCAGTAGAAATGGCTGGACTAGAGTAACGAGTACCCGGGCAGTAGAAATGGCTGGACTGGAGTAACGAGCATCGGAGTGTTTTATTGCTCGCCTGTCACTAGTTTTATTGTGGTCCATATATAAATATCACTTATGCTGTTCTCGTCTCATTGTCCTTATTAATTTACACATTATTTTCCTCGTATCTTTAATTCCCTCACATTTTTATTTTGTTCCCTTTATTGCCTTCAGTAGTCACCATAATTATCGATAATCACAATTGTCTATACTTTCTCTTCGCCGCCGCCATGCAACTAGGAATTTTACTCTATCGCCATCTAGTGGCACTATATTGTCATTGCCACGAACGCCATTGATCTGTGTACCTCGCAGGGTCGCGGGACCAGTCCGGTCACATGATGTCTGTGACGCACGCCCGCTGACTCCACTGAATGGGGGGAAATTATTCACAGCAAGAAAGTGCAACAATGTTTATCTCCCCGGGCCCCAAAAACAAATGCACTCACAGGATGCAGCCAAACCCCTTAATAAAGATGGAGGCAACAGGTGCAAAACACTGATGGAGCCGCCGCTCACACACTGCCAAGCCATGGATGGGTGATTGCTTGGTATTAAAATTGCACACAAGTGGCTTGCATAGGGCGCAGTTCACCATGTAGGTGCACAGTGTCTGGCTTACAGCCTATTGATGACGCCCATACTATTAGACTAGGCGGGCTGCCCAGCACTATATAAGTGCACCCCACAGGAACGGAAACCCTAGCCTACATGAATGGGCCTGGCTGCATCCTGTATAAAGAAATAGGTGCAACAAAATATATATGATACAATATACAGTTAGGTCCAGAAATATTTGGACAGTGACACAATGTTCGCGAGTTGGGCTCTGCATGCCATCACATTGGATTTGAAATGAAACCTCTACAACAGAATTCAAGTGCAGATTGTAACGTTTAATTTGAAGGTTTGAACAAAAATATCTGATAGAAATTGTAGGAATTGTCACATTTCTTTACAAACACTCCACATTTTAGGAGGTCAAAAGTAATTGGACAAATAAACCAAACCCAAAAAAAATATTTTTATTTTCAATATTTTGTTGCGAATCCTTTGGAGGCAATCACTGCCTTAAGTCTGGAACCCATGGACATCACCAAACGCTGGGTTTCCTCCTTCTTAATGCTTTGCCAGGCCTTTACAGCCGCAGCCTTCAGGTCTTGCTTGTTTGTGGGTCTTTCCGTCTTAAGTCTGGATTTGAGCAAGTGAAATGCATGCTCAATTGGGTTAAGATCTGGTGATTGACTTGGCCATTGCAGAATGTTCCACTTTTTTGCACTCATGAACTCCTGGGTAGCTTTGGCTGTATGCTTGGGGTCATTGTCCATCTGTACTATGAAGCGCCGTCCGATCAACATTGCGGCATTTGGCTGAATCTGGGCTGAAAGTATATCCCGGTACACTTCAGAATTCATCCGGCTACTCTTGTCTGCTGTTATGTCATCAAGAAACACAAGTGACCCAGTGCCATTGAAAGCCATGCATGCCCATGCCATCACGTTGCCTCCACCATGTTTTACAGAGGATGTGGTGTGCCTTGGATCATGTGCCGTTCCCTTTCTTCTCCAAACTTTTTTCTTCCCATCATTCTGGTACAGGTTGATCTTGGTCTCATCTGTCCATAGAATACTTTTCCAGAACTGAGCTGGCTTCATGAGGTGTTTTTCAGCAAATGTAACTCTGGCCTGTCTATTTTTGGAATTGATGAATGGTTTGCATCTAGATGTGAACCCTTTGTATTTACTTTCCTGGAGTCTTCTCTTTACTGTTGACTTAGAGACAGATACACCTACTTCACTGAGAGTGTTCTGGACTTCAGTTGATGTTGAGAACGGGTTCTTCTTCACCAAAGAAAGTATGCGGCGATCATCCACCACTGTTGTCATCTGTGGACGCCCAGGCCTTTTTGAGTTCCCAAGCTCACCAGTCAATTCCTTTTTTCTCAGAATGTACCCTACTGTTGATTTTGCTACTCCAAGCATGTCTGCTATCTCTCTGATGGATTTTTTCTTTTTTTTCAGCCTCAGGATGTTCTGCTTCACCTCAATTGAGAGTTCCTTAGACCGCATGTTGTCTGGTCACAGCAACAGCTTCCAAATGCAAAACCACACACCTGTAATCAACCCCAGACCTTTTAACTACTTCATTGATTACAGGTTAACGAGGGAGACGCCTTCAGAGTTAATTGCAGCCCTTAGAGTCCCTTGTCCAATTACTTTTGGTCCCTTGAAAAAGAGGAGGCTATGCATTACAGAGCTATGATTTCTAAACCCTTTCTCCGATTTGGAAGTGAAAACTCTCATATTGCAGCTGGGAGTGTGCACTTTCAGTCCATATTATATATATAATTGTATTTCTGAACATGTTTTTGTAAACAGCTAAAATAACAAAACTTGTGTCACTGTCCAAATATTTCTGGACCTAACTGTATATATATATATATATTTATATTGTAAGGTATTAGTTGATATTTTGGCAAAAATACGGATGCCCGCAACCCAACGTCAAGGGTCCTCACGCTTGCGAGTCCCTACACTAAAGTTATAAGCTCAACCACAAAAAGAGGAATTAAATTTTCCCTCGGAGGGAATTACTGTCGGGGACAAAGAACTTTTTTTTTTCTTTATACAGGAATCATAAACTTAGCAGCAGCATTGTGAAGAAAAGTGACTGAATATCTTCTGAGGAGCCGTATTCTCTAAACCGAAAAGAGTATCAGCACCAAACAAGGGTCCAGGTTACGGTTTTTAAGTTCTTCCAATAGTTACAGTGCTCGCCAAAAGTATTGGCACCCCTGCAATTCTGTCAGAGAATACTCAGTTTCTTTTTGAAAATGATTGCAATCACAAATTCTTTGGTATTAACTTAATTTATTTTGTCTTCAATGAAAGAAAAAAAAAATTGTCATAAACCAAATTGGATCTAATTCCACACCAAACATAAAAAAGGGGGTGGCCAAAAGTATTGGCACTGTTTGAAAAATCATGTGATGCTTCTGTAATTTGTGTAATTAACAGCCCCTGTAACTTACCTGTGGCACCTAACAGCTGCTGGCAATAATAAATCACACTTGCAGCAGGTGACAGGGATTAAAGTTGACTCAACCTCTGTCCTGTGTCCTGTGTCCTTGTGTGCACCACATTGAGCATGGAGAAAAGAAAGAAGACCAAAGAACTGTCTGAGGACTTGAGAATCCAAATTGTGAGGAAGCATGAGCAATCTCAAGGCTACAAGTCCATCTCCAAAGACCTGAAAGTTCCTGTGTCTCCGGTGCGCAGTGTCATCAAGAAGTGTAAAGCCCATGGCACTGTGGCTAACCTCCCTAGATGTGGAAGGAAAAGATAAATTGACCAGAGATTTCAACGCAAGATTGTGCGGATGGTGGATAAAGAACCTCGACTAACATCCAAACAAGTTCAAGCTGCCCTGCAGTCCGAGGGTACAACAGTGTCAACCCGTACTATCCATCGGCGTCTGAATGAAAAGGGACTGTATGGTAGGATACCCAGGAAGACCCCACTTCTTACCCCGAGACATAAAAAAGCCAGGCTGGAGTTTGCCAAAACTTACCTGAGAAAGCCTAAAACGTTTTGGAAGAATGTTCTCTGGTCAGATGAGACAAAAGTAGAGCTTTTTGGGAAAAGCCATCAACATAGAGTTTACAGGAAAAAAAAAAAAGAGGCATTCAAAGAAAAGAACACTGTCCCTACAGTCAAACATGGCGGAGGTTCCCTGATGTTTTGGGGTTGCTTTGCTGCCTTTGGCACTGGACTGCTTGACCGTGTGCATGGCATTATGAAGTCTGAAGACTACCAACAAATTTTGCAGCATAATGTAGGGCCCAGTGTGAGAAAGCTGGGTCTCCCTCAGACGTCATGGGTCTTCCAGCAGGACAATGACCCAAAACACACTTCAAAAAGCACTAGAAAATGGTTTGATAGAAAGCACTGGAGACTACTAAAGTGGCCAGCAATGAGTCCAGACCTGAACCCCATAGAACACCTGTGCAGAGATCTCACAATGGCAGCTTGTAGAAGGCCCCCTTCAGATCTCAGGGACCTGGAGCAGTTTGCCAAAGAAGAATGGTCTAAAATTCCAGCAGAGCATTGTAGAAACTCATTGATGGTTACCAGAAGCGGTTGTGCGCAGTTATTTTGGCTAAAGGTTTGTGCAACCAAGTATTAGGCTAAGGGTGCCAATACTTTTGTCTGGCCCATTTTTGGAGTTCTGTATGAAATGATCAATGATTTGATTTTTATTCATTCTCTTTTGTGTTTTTTTTATTGCAAGCAAAATAAATGAAGATAATAATACCAAAGAATTTGTGATTGCAATCATTTTCAGGAAGAAACTGAGTATTATCTGACAGAATTGCAGGGGTGCCAATACTTTTGGCCAGCACTGTACATAATAGGGAAATGATGGAAGAAGAAATAAGTAGAACAAATTAGGATAAATAGATGGACAGATGAGAAAATGAATCAGAGAAAGAAATGGAGACTTAGTGGGAAACAAACAATAAAGAGGAGAGGAGCTGCAGCTTACCAGACGAGGTGTCTCCAGACGTCCATCACAATCTCACGAGTGTCTTATAAAAAGCCTCATATCTCTCATATAGAGAAGTAATCAGTTCCTCCTTATACATTAATCCATTGACTCTGGAAATCCAGAGGGACAGGCTGGGAGGATTGGATGCAATACAACGGACAAAGCTGAAGAAGGAATAATTTAGGACCTAATTCATACGTGGTGTTAGTTACTAGGGATGAGCGAATGTATTCACACCATTCAGTATCCGACGAATAAAACAACATCCGCTCCGATAACTGAAATCAGTTTCATTTCTGACTTCCTGGCGCCTGTTTTCCAGCCAATTGCCTCCAGGAGAGGAGAGAGAGGAGAGAGGGGAGAGGAGAGAGAGAGAAGAGAGAGAGAAGAGAGAGAAGAGAGAGAAGAGAGAGAAGAGAGAGAGAGGAGAGAGAAGAGAGAGAGGAGAGAGAGGAGAGAGAGAAGTGAGAGAGGAGAGAGAGGAGAGAGAGGAGAGAGAGAGAGAGGAGAGAGAGAGAGAGGAGAGAGAGAGGAGAGAGAGAGGAGAGAGGGAAAGAGGAGAGAGAGAGGAGAGAGAGAGGAGAGAGAGGGGAGAGAGAGGAGAGAGAGGGGAGAGAGAGGGGAGAGAGAGGAGAGAGAGAGGAGAGAGAGAGGAGAGAGAGGAGAGAGAGAGGAGAGAGAGAGGAGAGAGAGAGGAGAGAGAGGAGAGAGAGAGGAGGGAGAGAGAGGAGAGAGAGAGAGGAGAGGAGAGAGAGAGAGGAGAGGAGAGGAGAGGAGAGAGAGGAGGAGGAGAGAGGAGAGGAGAGAGGAGAGGAGAGAGAGGAGAGAGAGGAGAGAGAGGAGAGAGAGGAGAGGAGAGAGAGGAGAGGAGAGGGAGGAGAGAGAGAGGAGAGAGAGGAGGGAGAGAGAGGAGAGAGAGAGAGAGGAGAGGAGAGAGAGGTGAGGAGAGAGAGGAGAGAGAGGAGAGGAGAGAGAGGAGAGGAGAGGAGGAGAGGAGAGAGAGGAGAGGAGAGAGAGGAGAGGAGAGAGAGGAGAGAGGGGAGAGGAGAGAGAGGAGAGAGAGGAGAGGAGAGAGAGGAGAGGAGAGGGAGGAGAGGAGAGAGAGGAGAGGAGAGAGAGGAGAGGGAGAGAGAGGAGAGGAGAGAGAGGAGAGGAGAGAGAGGAGAGAGGGGAGAGGAGAGAGAGAGGGGAGAGAGGAGAGAGAGAGAGAGGAGAGAGAGAGGAGAGAGAGAGGAGAGAGAGGAGAGAGAGGAGAGAGGAGAGAGGAGAGAGAGGAGAGAGAGAGGAGAGAGAGGAGAGAGAGAGGAGAGGAGAGAGAGGAGAGAGAGAAGAGAGAGAGAGAGGAGAGAGGGGGGAGAGAGAGAGAGAGAGGAGAGATTGGAGAGAGAGAGAGGAGAGAGAGAGGAGAGAGAGAGGAGAGAGAGAGGAGAGAGAGAGGAGAGAGAGAGGAGAGAGAGAGCGAGAGAGCGAGAGTGCCCACAGCCTAGAGGTGGAAACAGGGCGGCACCGACAGACATACAAGCCGCGGGAGAACACTGTGCCAGCACTGCCAGCAGGGGCGCTGGAGGACGAGGCGCACTTCCTGCTGCACTGTGACAAATACTCAGCAGTGAGGGCCCTCCCACTTCCAGAAATTTACCACCCATACCCCGGACTTTCCATCCATGGACGAGGACATCAAACTCCGCTTCCTACTGGGGGAAGAGGAATAAATGGTGGAGATCGCCGCCCCAATATGTCACCACATGTCATAAGCTGAGGGGAACATAAGGCCCCTAAATGGACTTTCAGAGCCCAAATTGTGCCCCCAACTCCCCATAACCCTGATCCCATCCCACCACACTTACTGTATTTTTTTTGCTTTGGCAACACTAATTGTATTTTGGTCCTGCCAATAAAGCATATTTGAATTTGAGAGGAGAGAGAGAGAGGGAGAGAGGGAGAGAGAAAGAAAGGGAGGGAGAGGGGGAGAGAGGGAGAGAGAGAGGGGAGAGGGGTGGAGAGAGGGGGGGTAGAGAGAGTGGGAGAGAGAGGGGGGTAGAGAGAGGGGGGGTAGAGAGAGGGGGTAGAGAAAGGGGGGTAGAGAAAGGGGGGGTAGAGAAAGGGGGGTAGAGAGAGGTGAGAGAGGGGGAGAGAGAGGGGGAGAGGAGAGGGGGAGAGAGGGGGAGAGAGAGGGGGGATAGAGGGGGGGAGAGAGAGGGAGAGAGAGAGGGAGAGAGGGGGGGAGAGAGGGGGGAGAGAGGGGGGAGAGAGGGGGGAGAGAGAGGGGGGAGAGAGAGGGGGGAGAGAGAGAGGGGGGGAGGAGAGAGAAGGGGGAGAGAGAGAGGGGGAGAGAGTGGGGATAGAGGGGGGAGAGGGGAGAGAGAGAGGGGGGAGAGAGAGAGAGGGAGAGGGGGGGAGAGAGGGGGCTCTGGAGGACGAGACGCATTTCCTACTGCACTGTGACAAAATACTCAGCAGTGAGGGGCTCCCACTTCCAGAAATTTACCACCCATAGCCCGGGCTTTCCATCCATGGATGAGGACATGAAACTCCGCTTCCTACTGGGGAAGAGGAATCAATGGTGGAGATCGCCGCCCAATATGTCACCACATGTCATAAGCTGAGGGGAACCTAAGACCCCTAAATGGACTGTCAGAGCCCAAATTGTGCCCCCCCAACTCCCCATAACCCTGATCCCCTCCCACCACACTTACTGTATTTCTCTTGCTTGGCAACACTAATTGTATTTTGTGGTCCTGCCAATAAAGCATATTTGAATTTGAATTTGAATTTGAATTTGAGAGGAGAGAGAGGAGAGAGAGAGGAGAGAGAGAGGGGAGAGAGAGGAGAGAGAAGAGAGAGAGAGGGGAGAGAGAGGGGAGAGAGAGGAGAGGGGAGAGAGAGGGGAGAGAGAGGGGAGAGAGAGGGGAGAGAGAGGGGGAGAGAGAGGGAGAGAGAGGGGAGAGAGGAGGGAGAGAGGAGGAGAGAGGAGAGAGGAGGAGGAGAGAGGGAGGAGAGAGAGGAGAGAGAGAGGAGAGAGAGAGGAGAGAGAGGAGAGAGAGAGGAGAGGGGAGAGAGAGGAGAGGGGAGAGAGAGGGGAGAGAGAGGAGAGGGAGAGAGAGAGGAGAGGGGAGAGAGAGGGGAGAGAGAGGGAGAGAGAGATAGAGCCGAGAGAGGGGGGGGAGAGAGGGGGGGAGAGAGGGGGGGAGAGAGGGAGAGAGAGGGAGAGAGAGAGGGAGAGAGAGGGAGAGAGGGAGGAGAGAGAGGAGGAGAGAGAGAAGAGAAGAGAGGAGAGAGAGAAGAGAGAGAAGAGAGAGGAGAGAGAGGAGAGAGAGGAGAGAGGGGAGAGAGGGGAGAGAGGGGAGAGGGGAGAGAGGGAGAGAGGGGAGAGAGGGGAGAGAGGAGATAGAGAGGAGATAGAGAGGAGATAGAGAGGAGATAGAGAGGAGATAGAGAGGAGAGAGAGAGGAGAGAGAGAGGGGAGAGAGAGGGGAGGGCGAGGGGAGAGAGAGCAGGAGAGGGGAGAGAGAGAGAGAGAGAGGGGAGAGAGAGAGAGGGAGGAGAGAGAGAGAGAGGGAGAGAGAGGGAGAAGAGAGAGAGGGAGAGAGAGAGAGGGGAGAAAGAGAGAGACAGCCCATACTGTTTCTGCCTTTTCCCCCTGTCACCCACAGCTCACGTTAGGTCCAACGTCATATTATTCGGGATTCCCATAGACTTACATGCGCATCGAATATTTGCGAATAGTCGAATAGGTTCCAACCTAATCTTTGGATACTCGTCAATTCGGATATTTTGGTATTCGATCATCCCTATTAGTTACCAATCTGACAATATCCTTCACTTTGGGCAAAAAGGATGAAAAATCGGAAACAACAAAAAAATGTGCACAAAATCCCCCCCTCACCCGTCCCACACCCTCAACACCTGGGGTCTACAGAGGGGAAACATTTGGAGTAATTGAAGCATGACCCTGTACCACCATGGCAGAAGTTTATAGTTTGCTTCTTGTAGCCGAGAACGTATGGAAGACTAGTCCACTAAGGACAGCACCTATGTCCTTCTGGAGAGGGTGACCCCCAAATCATCTTTCCCATTGTATCAAAAGCCTAGGGGGGCTGATCCATTGGGTTGACTAACATGAGTGTATAGAAGAAAGTGTATGTGGTAGCCCTCCCTCACCGGGCAAAGGTTTTCATACTCAGTAGGATTTCTAACAAATTGATCATAGTTTGGAAGTGAGAGAAGAGAGTGGTGGTGTTGCAGAGAATGCCAAAATCCCAATGGCCCAGGAATCCATAGTATCCAAAAGAACCTCTTATGAAGCCTAGCTGGAAATCTTCCCCGTGAGGTCCACAACCAGAAACCAGGCTCCTAGACTAGGGTGAAACTCTGGAGATCCAATAGCAGGAGACAGAAGAAAGACAAGGAGGAGAGAGCTAGAGATCTCTGGTATGGAGCAGCAAAAAGAACCATGGGAGGACAGATAACGAATACTCAGAAAAATGTATACCCGTGGAAGCGTGTCTGCACCTATCGATGACTCTACACATCTCAGCAAATAGGACATTTCCAAATCTGCGAGGCCTAACCCACCTCTGCTTTTTTTGGTCTACATAGAAGGGATCACACAAGTCTCGCCAGAATAAAGCCTATGTGTAAGGAGGTCATAGATTTGAAAAAGAACCCAGAAAGAATATTCATTTAATAATTTCACATTTACCAAACCAGGTAAAGAAATGTTCTGATCATTTAGAACAATCATCCCTGACAACCTGGAGTATTGGTAAGAAATTAAGCTTAAATAGGGAATCAAGTCAGGAGACAAGAGAATGCCAGATATTTCACAGACTGGGATGACTAGCGAAATTTGGACAAGTTTTGGAATAAAGAAATTACATTCGCTGAAAGATTTACAGTATATCACAAAAGTGAATACACCCCACCGATTTTTGTAAATATTTTATCTTTTCAAGGGACAACACTGAAGATATGACATGATATATTTGTTGTATTACAGAAGATATCGGGGTATTACATTATATATCTGCATATTACAAGAGATATCTGGGTATTACATTACATATCTGGGTATTACAGAATATATCTGGGTATAACAGGATATACTGTATATGGGTAAAAGAAGAGCTACCTGGGGTATTACAGGAGCTATCTGGGAATTACAGGAGATATCTGGGAATTACAGGAGATATCTGGGTATTACAGGAGATATCTAGACATTACAGGAGATAACTGTATTACAGGAGATATCTGGGTATGGGTATTACAGAAGATATCTGGACATTACAGGAGATAACTGTATTACAGGAGATATCTAGGTATTAGAGGAGATATCTGGGTATAACAGAATATATCAGGTACTACAGGAGATATCTGAATATTACAGGAGATATCTGGGTATTACAGGAGATATCTGGATATTACAGGACATATCTGGGATATTACAGGGAGATATCTGGGTATTACAGGAGATATCTGGATATTACAGGAGATATCTGGGTATTACAGGAGATATCTGGGTATTATAGGAGATATCTGGGTATTACAGGAGATATCTGGATATTACAGGAGATATCTGGGATATTACAGGAGATATCTGGATATTACAGGAGATATCTGGGTATTACAGGAATATCTGGATATTACAGGAGATATCTGGGATATTACAGGAGATATCTGGATATTACAGGAGATATCTGGGATATTACAGGAGATATCTGGGTATTACAGGAGATATCTGGGTATTATAGGAGATATCTGGACATTACAGGAAATATCTGAGAATTACAGGAAGATATCTGGACATTACAGGAAATATCTGGGATATTACAGGAGATATCTGGACATTACAGGAGATATCTGGACATTACAGGAGATATCTGGGATATTACAGGAGGATATCTGGATATTACAGGACATATCTGGATATTACAGGAGATATCTGGACATTACAGGAGATATCTGGGATATTACAGGAGATATCTGGATATTACAGGAGATATCTGGGATATTACAGGAGATATCTGCATATTACAGGAGATATCTAGGATATTACAGGAGATATCTGGATATTACAGGAGATATCTGGACATTACAAGAGATATCTGGATATTACATGAGATATCTGGGATATTTACAGGAGATATCTGGGATATTACAGGAGATATCTGGACATTACAGAGATATCTGGGGTATTACAGGAGATATCTGGGATATTACAGGAGATATCTGGGTATTACAGGAGATATCTGGATGTTAGAGGCGATATCTGGATATTACAGGAGATATCTGGGTATTACAGGAGATATCTGGGTATTATAGGAGATATCTGGACATTACAGGAAATATCTGAGTATACAGGAAATATCTGGACATTACAGGAAATATCTGAGTATTACAGGAGATATCTGACATTACAGGAGATATCTGGACATTACAGGAGATATCTGGATATTACAGGAGATATCTGGATATTACAGGAGATATCTGGACATTACAGGAGATATCTGGGTATTACAGGAGATATCTGGGATATTACAGGAGATATCTGGGATATTACAGGAGATATCTGGGATATTACAGGAGATATCTGGATATTACAGGAGATAATCTAGGATATTACAGGAGATATCTGGGATATTACAGGAGATATCTGGATATTACAGGAGATATCTGGATATTACAGGAGATATCTGGGATATTACAGGACATATCTGGGATATTACAGGAGATGATCTGGGATATTACAGGAGATATCTGGATATTACAGGAGATATCTAGGATATTACAGGAGATATCTGGGATATTACAGGAGATATCTGGGATATTACAGGAGATATCTGGATATTACAGGAGATATCTGGGTATTACAGGAGATATCTGGGATATTACAGGAGATATCTGGGATATTACAGGAGATATCTGGACATTACAGGAGATATCTGGATATTACAGGAGATATCTAGGATATTACAGGAGATATCTGGATATACAGGAGATATCTGGGATATTACAGGAGATATCTGGATATTACAGGAGATATCTGGGTATTACAGGAGATATCTGGGATATTACAGGAGATATCTGGATATTACAGGAGATATCTGGACATTACAGGAGATATCTGGGTATTACAGGAGATATCTGGGATATTACAGGAGATATCTGGATATTACAGGAGATATCTGGGATATTACAGGACATATCTGGGATATTACAGGAGATATCTGGGATATTACAGGAGATATCTGGATATTACAGGAGATATCTGGGATATTACAGGAGATATCTGGGATATTACAGGAGATATCTGGATATTACAGGAGATATCTAGGATATTACAGGAGATATCTTCCACACCACACCACATCTTCCTCCATACCACCTGGAGGAGGGTGTCGCGCTGCTACTTCCCTACTATTTGATTTTGGTACTACAGGCTATACTCCCACCATGGCTTTCCCCTATATGCGGGGATCCCATGGTGGAATTTAATGCTGCAACCCCTCACGCTGTCCTTGCTCTACACCAGGGGTCAGGAACCTTTTTGGCTAAGAGAGCCGTAAACGCCACATATTTTGAAATATAATTCCGCGAGAGCCGTACAATATGTTTAAAGGGCCATTGACAGATCAATCGCTCCAAATGTTCACTTAGTACAGCAAGGAATGCTCCTCCCTGCTGTATAAAGCCACAACTGGACTGAAACAATGGTAATTAGTAGTAAAAAAATCAAATAAATAACTTACATTGTGAACTTGCGATGCATGACATCAGTGCAGCAGTCTGGCTTCTTCTTTTTCCTGCGCATGACTGGAAGCTGGCATTCTTCCCACCTGATGTTGAGAGAATGCCAGCTTTGAGGCATTCGCAGAAGAAAGAAGCTGGAATATTGGACATGTCACACAACGCATTGTCAATGTCAATGGGAGCCCACAGGACTCGCAGAAGCATTTCTGCACTCAAATTGGGCAGTATACACAGCCCATGTTCATCGCGCCAACACTGAAGAATGAAGTACAATTTTCAGTGCTTCATTCCTCAGTGTGAATAGGAGCCTAAGTGTGCCAAAAATCTAGTTTCTCTGAGAATAAGACAGTCTTATATTACTGTCACCCAAAAACGTGGGGTGTCTTTGAAAACACCTGGTGGAAGCGGTGGGCTTCTAACAGTAGAGGACCACCACTGATGTCACAGTCCCATCACTGCTATCCGCTGCCTGTATACCGCTGCCTGGAATAGTGGAGGCTGCAGCGCTGGCTGTGATAGGATGTGACATCTTGCACAATCCTATCACCTCCACCGCAATCCTGGAAAGCACAGGGGTGTCACTGCCTTAAGTGCTGTATACAGGCATCAGTTAGCGGTGATTGGCCTGTGACACTATTAGGCTGCTTTCACACTGCAGATTTTTTTTTTAAATATGCGCTGATTTTATCTGCTATCCATAGAAGTCTATGGAGACTTGTGGATTCTGCATCCATGCCACAGTTGCAGAATCTGCTGCAATTCAACCTATTGCAGTGTCCTATATTTGGCGGAACTCCCATAGACTTCTACGGGGCTGCAGATTGCATTCCCGTAAATATAAATAAGCATCAGCATAATGCAGAGAAATCTGCATAGAGAAAATTTTGATTACGGCAGATGTTATCTGCCGCTGATTCAGCGACAGATAAAATCTGTTCTACAGTGTGAACATAGCCATTTCCCCAAATAAAACCTCTCCCTCAGGACTCCCCTGGAATTAAAGGACTTCTGCCACCTATAGTTCATGCTTGGGGGCTTTTAGTGATGTGGTGCTCTCACTCCATTCATTATCTATGGAACTACCGGGGACCAGCCAGATGCCGCTGTTTGGACAGGAAGGACCCCTGAGAATAAAGCCGCAGACACACCGCCTGCCCCCCATAGTCATAAAACTAATGGAAGAGACAGGCAGCTGACAGCAACCAATCAGATTCCAGCTCTCATCTCTCAGCGGTCCTTTGGAAGGTGAGAGCTGCATCCTGATTGGTCATTGCGGATAATTCTCATGCACTTGCTCATATCAAGCTGCTGCAATTCATAGCAGCCGGTGCGGATCCCAGCCCCGTGCACCGGCTCCGTTCTGCAGTATGCGCCCCTCCTGACAGCGGGGAATAGTTGCTACATGCCAGGCTGAAGCTACGGACCACTCGGGGTAGAAGGGCAGTGATGCGCCCGGGAACGCCGGGATCCCACCCGCCCTGCACCATGCCGCCACTTACAGATGTCATCATAGCACAGCAGAGCAATCTCCATTCCACCGCCGCCTCAGCTCAGCCTCATCCCGCCGGCCGTCCCCACCAGCCCTTCCCCGGGCAGCCTGCGCCCTCCTGGGGGAAGATGTGCAGTCAGTGCACAGGAGCTGCCGGCCGGTGACGTCACGGGAGGGGCACGGGCGGGGGAGTTATGGGAAATGTAGTCCATGCTCCCCAACTACCAATATCAGCGTGCACCGCGGCCTGATGGAGCGCGGTGCATGCATCCTTCCCATAGACAGGTAGGAGCCCTGTCTGCGAGCCAGATACGGCCATCAAAAGAGCCATATCTGGCTCGCGAGCCATAGGTTCCCGACCCCTGCTCTACACTATTCATATTTGCCTCTGTTCTGAGTTTATTTGGTGAACAGCCTGTATCTCTTACAACCATTCATTTCATCATAGATACACTTTGATTGGCTGTTCTTATCTTACCATACTCATACTTTGGCATTTTTGTCCCTTCCTCATTTTATGGTAGTGTACCACCATATTTTAATTGTCCTGTGTTGTGTATGTCCTAATAAAAGTAATTGTAATTTTTGCACTTTACTCTTGTTCTCATGTTTATTATTGTTACTATGAGCAGTGCTGGCACCCGCTTCGCCCTAAATTGGCCGACCTGGTGCTTATAATAAGGGCTTCTATTATGAGAATTGTATTGTTAATATGTTTCTCTGTGCTTCTCACAGATTATTCTCATTTAAGCATGGATTTCCGCGCTCGAGACCGGGCGTGGTCTTTACACTTTGACAACGTTCTGAACGAACACAACAAGGATATTACCTGTGATGTAGAATCATCCAATCATGATACTCTGATTTTTAAGTATAAGGAGCTGCTAAAGAGGAGACTAAGAATTTGCTGGAACCGCGCTTTACTCGCCAAATACCTTGACAGAGACATGATCCCCCGTGGGCTGCGGGTCCAGATATTCCCATCTTTTCCGGTGGAGGATCCTTCCTTCCGTGAGAAGTGGGAGTGTCTGGCCCAAACTTGCTCCCTGGGGTTCCTGTCTCTGTTAAGGGACCACAACACGTCATCCCTTACTGTAATGGAGACGGAATTGGAGGAACTGGAAAAGACTATTAAAAATAAATGTTCGGCTGACACTGTTACCAAAATGGAAGCAGAGATAGAGAAAGAACTATCTAAATTAGAGAAGGAGATCTGTGGCCAAAAATTGAAAAAATGTAATAGGGACCTGGGGGACTACAACAGCTCCTCTGTATATAGATGGCAGACCAGACCCAGGACGGGTCCTCGTGGTAGGACCATCTCACGTGGACATTCTGCCTCCATGTCATCACTAATGTCATGTGGTGATTCCTCTGAGGCTTCGGTCAGCAATAGTGAGGCGGAATCAAGTGTCGGAGCTCGTGTTAAATCTGCTCGCAATAAGCAAAGAGCCATTAAGCAAGGGGGAAGAGGTAGGCTCCAGGTAATTAATCTCTCCACACATATACTTACCAATGACCAATTGGATGTATTATCAAGGGGCCTTACTTTTTCCCCCACTAATAACTTTGATTTCTTCTTAGCCTTAAAGGATACTCACCTATTCGCACGTAAAGTTATTTTAAAGAGGCTACACCACAGACGAGAGACCAGGGGGCTGGATAGTCCCGCAGAGAGGGAGGCACTACAGGCCTTGGAAGATTTACTTTTGGAGCAGGCCGATGCCACAACAGGTACGTTTCCTAGGTCACTACTGCCCAGATCTGCAAAGTTTCCCCCCTTGTCACTCTGCCCGGCCCTTGAGGTCTTTACCCGCCTGGTAATTGATGACCTCAAGCAAATTCCAACGAGGAGGCGGAAAGATAACCTCACTCATAGACAAAGGCTAGCACTGAATGAGTTGAGAACTCTTCAGAATGTTGTAATAAAGCCGGCGGACAAGGGGGGCAACATTGTAATCTGGGCAGTGGAAAAGTACGAAAAAGAGGCCTTTAGACAATTACGTGACAAGAATACCTACTCCAAATGATCTTTCAACCCTGTGCAGCCTTTCTCGCGTGGTCTTTCAAAGATCTTGGAGGCGGCATCCGAGACCGGCGTGATCACCAACAAAATGGCAGAGGGGCTCTCCACCAAGTATCCGAAGGTACCAACTTTTTACTTACTACCTAAAATCCATAAAGATGCCCTCGGTCCCCCGGGGCGCCCCATCGTGTCTGGCATAGGAGGCCTGTGTGACCCAATCTGTAAATTCATTGACTATCATCTAAAACCACTAGTAGAGACCTTGCCCTCCTATGTCCGTGACACGACTGATGTGCTCCGGCGGATTGACGGCATCTTTATGGATCAAGATATGGTGATTGTTACGGCCGACGTGGAGAGCCTATACACCTGCATTGCCCACTCTGATGGGTTGGAGGCTACCCGCCTCTTCCTCGGGATGGGCGGTCGGGATGGCGAATTGAACAATTTTGTCCTTGAGCTGCTCCACTTTGCCCTTACCCATAACTTTTTTATTTTCAAAGATCAGTTTTATCTGCAGCAATGCGGCACTGCCATGGGGGCGACTTGTGCCCCCTCGTATGCCAACCTCTTCCTCGGCATGTGGGAGAGGTTGGTATTTGGCGAGGGTGGCGGCGGGCTTAGCTCCCATGTGCAGTGCTGGCTCAGATATATCGATGATGTTCTTTTCTTTTGGCAGGGCACGGTGAAGCAGCTTGACGAATTTATGGGACACTTGAATAGTAACAATCTAAACATCAAATTGACCTATAAATACAGCAGCAGGTGCATTGACTTTCTAGATATTAACATCGAGGTGGATTCAATGTCAACCATACAGACTAGTGTCCATCGAAAGTCCACCTCTGTCAATGCCCTGCTGCATGCCTCATCATCCCACACACCATCTACAATTCGCGCCATCCCGACCGGCCAATTCCTGAGGACGAGGCGGATTTGTTCCTCCAATGATTCATTTGATCAACAATCTGCCGATCTCGGGTGCCGCTTTAGAGATCGCGGCTACAGCAATCGCTCCATTAGGAAGGGATATTTACGTGCCAAGCGAACTCCACGAGTTCAACTTTTGCAATATACTCCTAAACACCAACTTTCTGATCCCCCAGTTCGCTTCATAGGCACGTATAATGGCCATTGGCAGACCATGCGAGAGATTCTGAAACGACACTGGCCAGTTCTACGATCGGACCCCATCTTAGCGGACATACTTCCCCCTGGTCCTCTCATGACGGCTCGTCGGTCAAAAAACCTTCGGATATTTTGGTAAGGAGTAATTACGTTCCTCCGGTTTCGAATCCTTTCAGTACCCGTGGCCCATTAGTTGGCTGTTTTCCGTGTGGTCGATGCTTGGCTTGTCCCAATATTCTTTGCACCACGTCCTTTACCTCGTCTGATGGCACCAGGACTTTTGACATCAGATGTCATATTACGTGTGCTACGACACACGTTATTTATTATGCCACCTGCCCATGTTCCCTCGTGTATGTTGGCCTCACTTCCCGTGAATTGCGGGTACGCACGAGGGAACATGTGCGTGACATAAGTGCCACTAGGGATGTTGTTGATGTGACATTACTTAAGACATTACCTCGTCACTTCCGGAGGTTCCATGGTAGCAATCCATCTGGCCTTAAGATACGTGGGATCGATGTGGTCCGTGGTGGGTCCCGCGGTGGTGATTTAAAGAAGCGACTGGCTCAGGTCGAGGCCAGATGGATTTCTACTTTGGATACTCTTACTCCCAAGGGGCTTAATGAGAATATTAGTTTTGTCCCTTTTTTGTAATTTGCGCAGTGTAACCTTCGGCCCTTCTTGGGTCTCCTCTTGGCATACTCCTGCCTTGTTTTTTATCCTTTATGTTTTTTTAATATGTGTTGTAATGCATCTTTCAGTTTTTGGTACCACCGGTGTTCATTTTCTGCTCAGTGGTGGTGACCACAGACTGGTTGTCCTGTTTATATATTAATTACCTCCTTTTGCCTTTTTATCTTTATACTAGTGCTGTGATTGGTGCCTTTTTCTTTGTGATCCTCCAGAAGTGTGTCCTTATATAGACGGAGTGCCTTTACACACAGAACCTCCAGTATCTTTGAAGACCCGGATGAAGCCCTACTTAAAAATACTTATTTAAATTGATTTACAGTATATGTGGTCCCTATTAAATTTCGTACATTTTTGACTTTGAGATCTAAGAGCGAGATGGTGTTATTTGACTTAAGGTTCCCATATATCTAATGTCCTATGCCGCCTTTGGAGATATTTCTCCCCTTTTTTTCTTTCCTTTTACTCTTTATCATGTTGCCGTATGCGACACTATGAGGCAGATTTCGTTATCTCCCCTGATATCTGATTAGATACCTTTATTGTATATTATTCCCAACACCCGTGGTCGTGTCACGTGGCGTGCCCGCATCGTCACCGGGGGAACGCGTCCTCCTGGGGCAGTGTGGGTACACACACGTCACGAGTCACGTAGGACGCGATATTTACAGTGTTTGCCCGGCTCGATTGAGAGTGGTGGGGCGTGGTTACGAGGTTGACGCGTCCTCGGAATCACAAGGGGCCCTCTCACGCCGTGGCAATATGCTTTGTATCGCGCTCCTCCTCATTTGGACTTTCATTGGTGGTGGCGCATATCACTCATCGCGCCCCACCAATGGTAACAGGAGGTTCTCTTCTTCCCCTGGACTATGACCACTTCCGGTATCGTAGCTACCTGAGGATTATGCCTCTGTTTTTTAGATGCATGTTGCTATGGGCGCTCTGCATATTTATGCCGGATTACTTCCGGTCTTAATGCTGCAAATAATATGTGACGATTCTTGATGTGACGGCTGTCAGGGGGATACGTCCCTGACTACCTAACTGTGTCACTAGCAACGCCTCCCCACTGGTCACCTGACCTGCGATACTTCCGGTTTCGGCGGTCCGTCCACACACCGGTATTACATCTTGAATTTAGGAGGGTTATTTAAGGAGACATCCAGTACTGTGTTTATCACTCTGGCTCCCCACCTTGAGAAAGCTTGACCTCGTGAAACGCGCGTCGGATGGAGATCCTGGGCACTTTTTAGGGACTTCACTAAGCTTCCTGGACAGCGTTTCGGCCTGCAGGATTTGGAGCACATTCTTTGGAATACTTTATTGCACTTGCACTTTAGGTAAGAAACTGTTTACAAAGTCCTTTTGTGCCCCTACAGCCCTTGGTCCATGTACCATTATTGTACATTGACTTTTATACTTAGGTTGTGACCCCACCACATCTTCCTCCATACCACCTGGAGGAGGGTGTCGCGCTGCTACTTCCCTACTATTTGATTTTGGTACTACAGGCTATACTCCCACCATGGCTTTCCCCTATATGCGGGGATCCCATGGTGGAATTTAATGCTGCAACCCCTCACGCTGTCCTTGCTCTACACTATTCATATTTGCCTCTGTTCTGAGTTTATTTGGTGAACAGCCTGTATCTCTTACAACCATTCATTTCATCATAGATACACTTTGATTGGCTGTTCTTATCTTACCATACTCATACTTTGGAATTTTTGTCCCTCCCTCATTTTATGGTAGTGTACCACCATATTTTAATTGTCCTGTGTTGTGTATGTCCTAATAAAAGTAATTGTAATTTTTCAACTTTACTCTTGTTCTCATGTTTATTATTGTTACTATGAGTAGTGCTGGCACCCGCTTCGCCCTAAATTGGCCGACCTGGTGCTTATAATAAGGGCTTCTATTATGAGAATTGTATTGTTGTTATGATGATATATTTGTTGTATTACAGAAGATATCGGGGTATTACATTATATATCTGCATATTACAAGAGATATCTGGGTATTACATTACATATCTGGGTATTACAGAATATATCTGGGTATAACAGGATATACTGTATATGGGTAAAACAAGAGCTACCTGGGGTATTACAGGAGCTATCTGGGGTATTACAGGAGATATCTGGGTATAACAGAATATATCGGGTACTACAGGAGATATCTGAATATTACAGGAGATATCTGGGATATTACAGGAGATATCTGGATATTACAGGACATATCTGGGATATTACAGGAGATATCTGGGTATTACAGGAGATATCTGGATATTACAGGAGATATCTGGATATTACAGGAGATATCTGGGATATTACAGGAGATATCTGGGTATTATAGGAGATATCTGGACATTACAGGAAATATCTGAGTATTACAGGAGATATCTGGACATTACAGGAGATATCTGGATATTACAGGAGATATCTGGACATTACAGGAGATATCTGGGATATTACAGGAGATATCTGGATATTACAGGAGATATCTGGGATATTACAGGAGATATCTGCATATTACAGTAGATATCTAGGATATTACAGGAGATATCTGGACATTACAAGAGATATCTGGGATATTACAGGAGATATCTGGGATATTACAGGAGATATCTGGACATTACAAGAGATATCTGGGGTATTACAGGAGATATCTGGGTATTACAGGAGATATCTGGGTATTACAGGAGATATCTGGATATTACAAGAGATATGTGGATATTACAGGAGATATCTGGGTATTACAGGAGATATCTGGTTATTACAGGAGATATCTGGACATTACAAGAGATATCTGGGATATTACAGGAGATATCTGGGTATTACAAAAGATATCTGGGTATTACAAAAGATATCTGGGTATTACAGGAGATATCTGGGTATTATAGGAGATATCTGGATATTACAGGAGATATCTGCATATTACAGTAGATATCTAGGATATTACAGGAGATATCTGGATATTACAGGAGATATCTGAATATTACAGGAGATATCTGGACATTACAAGAGATATCTGGGATATTACAGGAGATATCTGGGATATTACAGGAGATATCTGGACATTACAAGAGATATCTGGGGTATTACAGGAGATATCTGGGATATTACAGGAGATATCTGGGTATTACAGGAGATATCTGGATGTTAGAGGAGATATCTGGATATTACAAGAGATATGTGGATATTACAGGAGATATCTGGGTATTACAGGAGATATCTGGTTATTACAGGAGATATCTGGGTATTACAAAAGATATCTGGGTATTACAGGAGATATCTGGGTATTATAGGAGATATCTGGATATTACAGGAGATATCTGGATATTACAGGAGATATCTGGGATATTACAGGAGATATCTGGATATTACAGGAGATATCTGGGATATTACAGGAGATATCTGGGATATTACAGGAGATATGTGGATATTACAGGAGATATCTGGGATATTACAGGAGATATCTGGATATTACAGGAGATATGTGGATATTACAGGAGATATCTGGGTATTACAGGAGATATCTGCATATTACAGGAGATATCTGGACATTACAAGAGATATCTGGGATATTACAGGAGATATCTGGGTATTACAAAAGATATCTGGGTATTACAGGAGATATCTGGGTATTATAGGAGATATCTGGGATATTACAGGAGATATCTGGGTATTATAGGAGATATCTGGGATATTACAGGAGATATCTGGATATTACAGGACATATCTGGGATATTACAGGAGATATCTGGGTATTACAGGAGATATCTGGATATTACAGGAGATATCTGGATATTACAGGAGATATCTGGGATATTACAGGAGATATCTGGGTATTATAGGAGATATCTGGACATTATAGGAAATATCTGAGTATTACAGGAGATATCTGGACATTACAGGAGATATCTGGATATTACAGGAGATATCTGGACATTACAGGAGATATCTGGGATATTACAGGAGATATCTGGATATTACAGGAGATATCTGGGATATTACAGGAGATATCTGCATATTACAGTAGATATCTAGGATATTACAGGAGATATCTGGACATTACAAGAGATATCTGGGATATTACAGGAGATATCTGGGATATTACAGGAGATATCTGGACATTACAAGAGATATCTGGGGTATTACAGGAGATATCTGGGTATTACAGGAGATATCTGGGTATTACAGGAGATATCTGGATATTACAGGAGATATGTGGATATTACAGGAGATATCTGGGTATTACAGGAGATATCTGGTTATTACAGGAGATATCTGGACATTACAAGAGATATCTGGGATATTACAGGAGATATCTGGGTATTACAAAAGATATCTGGGTATTACAAAAGATATCTGGGTATTACAGGAGATATCTGGGTATTATAGGAGATATCTGGATATTACAGGAGATATCTGCATATTACAGTAGATATCTAGGATATTACAGGAGATATCTGGATATTACAGGAGATATCTGGATATTACAGGAGATATCTGGACATTACAAGAGATATCTGGGATATTACAGGAGATATCTGGGATATTACAGGAGATATCTGGACATTACAAGAGATATCTGGGGTATTACAGGAGATATCTGGGATATTACAGGAGATATCTGGGTATTACAGGAGATATCTGGATGTTAGAGGAGATATCTGGATATTACAAGAGATATGTGGATATTACAGGAGATATCTGGGTATTACAGGAGATATCTGGTTATTACAGGAGATATCCGGGTATTACAAAAGATATCTGGGTATTACAGGAGATATCTGGGTATTATAGGAGATATCTGGATATTACAGGAGATATCTGGATATTACAGGAGATATCTGGGATATTACAGGAGATATCTGGATATTACAGGAGATATCTGGGATATTACAGGAGATATGTGGATATTACAGGAGATATCTGGGATATTACAGGAGATATCTGGATATTACAGGAGATATGTGGATATTACAGGAGATATCTGGGTATTACAGGAGATATCTGCATATTACAGGAGATATCTGGACATTACAAGAGATATCTGGGATATTACAGGAGATATCTGGGTATTACAAAAGATATCTGGGTATTACAGGAGATATCTGGGTATTATAGGAGATATCTGGGATATTACAGGAGATATCTGGGTATTATAGGAGATATCTGGGATATTACAGGAAATATCTGGGTATTATAGGAGATATCTGGGATATTACAGGAAATATCTGGGTATTACAGGAGATATCTGGATATTACAGGAGATATCTGGGTATTACAGGAGATATCTGGGTATTACATGAGATATCTGGACATTACAGGAAATATCTGGGTATTACAGGAGATATCTGGGTATTACAGGAGATATCTGGGTATTACAGGAGATATCTGGACATTACAGGAGATATCTGGGTATTACAGGAGATATCTGGGTATTACAGGAGATATCTGGGTATTACAGGAGATATCTGGATATTACAGGAGATATCTGGATATTACAGGAGATATCTGGGATATTACAGGAGATATCTGGACATTACAGGAGATATCTGGACATTACAAGAGATATCTGGACATTACAGGAGATATCTGGGTATTACAGGAGATATCTGGGTATTACAGGAGATATCTGGGTATTATAGGAGATATCTGGATATTACAGGAGATATCTGGATATTACAGGAGATATCTGGGATATTACAGGAGATATCTGGACATTACAGGAGATATCTGGACATTACAAGAGATATCTGGGATATTACAGGAGATATCTGGGTATTACAGGAGATATCTGGGTATTAGAGGAGATATCTGGGTATTACAGGAGATATCTGGGATATTAAAGGAGATATCTGGGATATTACAGGAGATATCTGGATATTACAGGAGATATCTGGGATATTACAGGAGATATCTGGGATATTACAGGAGATATCTGGGTATTACAGGAGATATCTGGGTATTACAGGAGATATCTGGGATATTACAGGAGATATCTGGGATATTACAGGAGATATCTGGGTATTACAGGAGATATCTGGGTATTACAGGAGATATCTGGGATATTACAAGAGATATCTGGATATTACAGGAGATATCTGGGATATTAAAGGAGATATCTGGGATATTACAGGAGATATCTGGATATTACAGGAGATATCTGGGATATTACAGGAGATATGTGGATATTACAGGAGATATCTGGATATTACAGGAGATATCTGGGATATTAAAGGAGATATCTGGGATATTACAGGAGATATCTGGATATTACAGGAGATATCTGGATATTTCAGGAGATATGTGGATATTACAGGAGATATCTGGGTATTACAGGAGATATCTGGGATATTACAGGAGATATCTGGGTATTACAGGAGATATCTGGATATTACAGGAGATATCTAATAATAATAATCTTTATTTCTATAGCGCCAACATATTCCGCAGCGCTTTACAATTCAGGAGGCTCATAAACATATAATATCTGGATATTACAGGAGATATCTGGATATTACAGGACATATCTGGATTTTTACAGGAGATATCTGGATATTACAGGAGACACCTGGGTATTACAGGAGATATCTGGGATATTACAGGAAATATCTGGGTATTACAGGAGACATCTGGGTATTACAGGAGATATCTGGGATATTACAGGAGATATCTGGATATTACAGGAGATATCTGGGATATTACAGGAGATATCTGGGTATTGCAGGACATATCTGGACATTACAGGAGATATCTGGGGTATTACAGGAGATATCTGGATATTACATGAGATATCTGGGTATTACAGGACATATCTGGACATTAGAGGAGATATCTGGGATATTACAGGAGATATCTGGGATATTACAGGAGATATCTGGGATATTACAGGAGATATCTGGATATTACAGGAGATATCTGGGATATTACAGGAGATATCTCGATATTACAGGAGATATCTGGACATTACAAGGGATATCTGGCGTATTACAGGAGATATCTGGGATATTACAGGAGATATCTGGGTATTACAGGAGATATCTGGACATTAAAGGAGATATCTGGACATTACAAGGGATATCTGGGATATTACAGGAGATATCTGGGATATTACAGGAGATATCTGGGTATTACAGGAGATATCTGGACATTACAGGAAATATCTGAGTATTACAGGAGATATCTGGGTATAACAGAATATATCGGGTATTACAGGAGATATCTGGATATTACAGGAGATATCTGGGATATTACAGGAGATATCTGGATATTACAGGAGATATCTGGGATATTACAGGAGATATCTGGATATTACAGGAGATATCTGGGATATTACAGGAGATATCTGGATATTACAGGAGATATCTGGATATTACAGGAGATATCTGGGATATTACAGGAGATATCTGGGATATTACAGGAGATATCTGGATATTACAGGAGATATCTGGGATATTACAGGAGATATCTGGGGTATTACAGGAGACATCTGGATATTACAGGAGATATCTGGATATTACAGGACATATCTGGGATATTACAGGAGATATCTGGATATTACAGGAGTTATGTGGATATTACAGGAGCTATCTGGGTATTACAGGAGATATCTGGGTATTACAGAAGATATCTGGATATTACAGGAGATATCTGGACATTACAAGGGATATCTGGGATATTACAGGAGATATATGGGATATTACAGGAGATATCTGGGTATTACAAAAGATATCTGGGTATTACAGGAGATATCTGGGTATTAAAGGAGATATTTGGGTATTACAGGAGATATCTGGGTAATACAGGAGATATCTGGACATTACAAGAGATATCTGGGTATTACAAGAGATATCTGGGTATTACAGGAGATATCTGGGTATTACAGGAGATATCTGGATATTACAGGAGATATCTGGGATATTACAAGAGATATCTGGATATTACAGGAGATATCTGGGATATTACAAGAGATATCTGGATATTACAAGAGATATCTGGATATTACAGGAGATATCTGGGTATTACAGGAGATATCTGGGTATTACAGGATATATCTGGGATATTACAGGAGATATCTGGGATATTACAGGAGATATCTGGATATTACAGGAGATATCTGGGTATTACAGGAGATATCTGGGTATTACAGGAGATATCTGGATATTACAGGACATATCTGGGATATTACAGGAGATATCTGGGTATTACAGGAGATATCTGGACATTACAGGAGATATCTGGGTATTACAAGAGATATCTGGACATTACAGGAGATATCTGGGTATTACAAGAGATATCTGGGTATTACAGGAGATATCTGGGTATTACAGGAGATATCTGGATATTACAGGAGATATCTGGGATATTACAAGAGATATCTGGATATTACAGGAGATATCTGGGATATTACAAGAGATATCTGGATATTACAAGAGATATCTGGATATTACAGGAGATATCTGGGTATTACAGGAGATATCTGGGTATTACAGGATATATCTGGGATATTACAGGAGATATCTGGGATATTACAGGAGATATCTGGATATTACAGGAGATATCTGGATATTACAGGATATATCTGGGATATTACAGGAGATATCTGGATATTACAGGAGATATCTGGGATATTACAGGAGATATCTGGGATATTACAGGAGATATCTGGATATTACAGGAGATATCTGGATATTACAGGATATATCTGGGATATTACAGGAGATATCTGGATATTACAGGAGATATCTGGATATTACAGGATATATCTGGGATATTACAGGAGATATCTGGGATATTACAGGAGATGTTGCAGTCAATTTGGATAATGGTGTGGTACACAAAGAATTGACAAAAAGATATAAAAACATGTTATATAAAAAGATGAAACTGTGGTGGACCCGTACGTCCTTGGAAAACTATTATGATCAGAAAATAGTACCTAGAGGCTTAAGGGTCCAAATTTATCCCTCTTTTGACCTGGAGGATGAAGGTTTGAATCAGAGGTGGATTGCGGCTGCGACTACCTGTTCTTTAGAATTTATATGGATAATCATAGAAAAGAACTCAATGTCTATGAGCAAAATTGAGAAAGAGATTGAATCCACCCAATTAGCCCTGCAGAAGGAGCTGAATGGTGAATCCTTTCAAAATCTAGTTTCCCTCCTGGAGAAAGATGTTGAGAGGTGGGAGAAGGAAATAAGCTCAGACAAACAGAAGAAATTTGTACCGGACGTAGGAGACTATGAAAATAATAAGATCTTTCGATGGCAAAATAGAAAGTGTGAAGCAGCCCCAAATCGCTCTAGGAGCTCATCCATACAGTCTGGGACATCTAGTGTGGCCAGTGGCAGTGCCTCATTTGATCATGGACATGCGTTTAATACGCGTTCTAAAACAAAGCAAAAATTTAATAAACGACCCTACGATATTTTTAATAGAGATAATGGTAACGAACATCAACAACTAAAGGTAATCAATTTATCTGATCATGTTTTAACGGAATCACATATTTCCCTGTTAGGAAAAGGTTTATCTTTTTCTCCTTCATGTTCTGCAGACACGTTCACATCCATAAAGGATTTGCATTTGTTTTCAAGGAAATTATTTTTTAAGAGATTGTATAGTAAATCCCATCAGCCAGAGGACTCATTTACCAAAGAAGAAAGGGATGCAGTGGCAATACTTCAATCATTAGAGGATGAAAGTATACCTCAGGCTGTAAGTACTTTTCCTCACGATCTCTTGAAAAAATCTAGTAAATTTCCTGCTTTTAATATATGCCCAGCTATTGAAATCTTCACAAAAATGGTCTCACAAGAATTTGAGCAATGTTTTTCCATGCATTGTGGTCCATCCAATTTGTCCAAAAAGGAAAGAGAGGCACTAAAAGATTTGCAATCTTGGACTGATGTAGTTTTTAAATCCACCGATAAAGGCGGAAATATAGTTGTGTGGCCTGTTGACATGTATGAACGACAGGCCTACAAGCTATTGAATATGAAACAATGTTACAAAAATTTGGTGTCTAATCCTCTCTCAATTTTTCAGGCTGATTTGCTTTCGATTCTGTCTCAGGCTTTTGATCAAGGGAAAATACCCAAGAAATTGGTGGATTATGTCAAGAATCTACACCCTCGTTTAGCAACGTTTTAATTGATTCCGAAGGTGCACAAGAATATTACAGATCCTCCCGGAAGACCGATAGTGGCAGGTAATAGAGGATTATGCGAAATGATTTGTAACATCATCGACCACTATCTTAAGCCGCTTGTGGCAGAGTTACCATCGTACATTAGGGACACGACATCGGCGCTGGGCAGACTGGATGGGATTCAGCTCAGTTCCAGTATGGTTCTGGTCACGGCCGATGTCGAGTCCCTATTAACGTCCAGAAGACATATGGACGGTTTACGAGCAGTCGCAATGTTTTTGAAGAATAGTACGATGGACAAACCAATGGCGGAACTACTCTTGATTTTGTTAGAGTTTATCCTAACCCACAATGTGTTCACCTTTGACGGGAAAATCTTCTTGCAGACGCAAGGAACGGCGATGGGGGCGGCATGCGCCCCCTCTTACGCCAATTTATTTTTGGGAGCGTGGGAGAGGGACATTTTTTTAAGTGAAGCCATCCCAGGTTGTAGTCGCATCCATAACTGGATGCGCTACATTGATGACATTCTTTTTATCTGGGATGGCACGCCGTTTTTTTTAATTATTTAATTATTTATTTCACTACACAGTATAGACACGCCCACCGGCTGCTGTGATTGGGTGCAGTGTGACACCTGTCACTCAGCGTGGGGGCGTGTCTCACTGTAACCAATCATAGGCGCCGGTGGGCGGGGATAGCAGGGAATACGAGATTGTTTAATGGGCGGCCGGCTTTTTCAAAACAGTAAAAGCCGCCGGAGCAGTGTGAACGCCGTGCAGCGCCGGGGATCGGTGAGTATATGAGAGAGGGGGATAGACTGACATGGACAGAGAGTGAGGGACAGAGATAGTGACCGACTGACAGAGATTAGTGAATGACAGACATTGTGAGGCGCTTCAGAATGCAGCTTTTCAGCTGCGCTCTGAAGCGGACCTTTTTTAAGCTGCGGTGCAGAGCGCACACCTGCGCACATAGCATCAGACACCAAAATCGTATGAGGGATGTCACACGTTACAATTCACTAGGTTCGTGCAACAAAACACTCAATTCTAGACAAAGATACGATGTGTTTGCGATCAACGGTTTTGCGTTCAATCCTGATCGCACGTAGATGTCACACGCAGATACCTCACAAACGATGCCGGATGTGCGTCACTTACAACTTGACCCCAACGACGGATTGTGAGATATATTGAAGCGTGTGTAGCGGGCTTAAAGCTTTTAATATTTGAATCTTTTTGTCAATTCTATTTTTTAATATCTATTTTATATTTTTTTTGTGTAGGGTATAAGGTGGTAGTGGTTGTTGTAATTTATATTCATGTTTGGGGTTGTTTTTAATTCTTCTCTTTTCTTTTAATCACAGATGTTGTCATTCCACTAATTCGCCTTGAAGTTTATATCTGGATCTACCATCAATGTCTTGAGAATATGATTATTCTGTTTTACATTTCATTTTTTGATAAATTAATTGGGATGGTTCTATATAATAAAAACATGTTCTCTATATGTATTCCGATAGTAATCTGCATGTATTGGGTTCTTCTTGTTAATATTTAGATTGATACATATAATCTGATGATATGATGCCTATGAAGATAAATGTATATGAGGAGATCTGCTATAATACTATTGCAATATGAATGTACAGGATGGTGATTTAGTAATACTGGGGCGTTGTTTTAATGTTGTGTGGGTTGTATAACGGGATATCTGGTTAGGTTATGCTGAAAAAGGAGAGGGGCTGAATATTCACCATTGGATATCAATGCGGTATTTTCTATTACTGAATAGACGGATCTGCTGATCGGGGCAGAGCGCTCACGCGGTCTGAAGCCTCCCGGAACCAAAATGCTGAGCACAATATGTGGGGCGATTTGCGTGGTCGGACACTTTTATGCGCCTGACACGCAGGTTGCATTCCACGAGTGCCCGGCAGGAGGTGACGTTATATGGAGGGAGGAACATGACTGACGTGAGCGCCGTTAGTGTTACCCGATTGGTAGAACTCCTATACTTAAACCCAGCACTTCCTTCTACCCGGCAGGCCCCCCGTTGAAGCCGGGTGCGAAACGTACGTCGGGGTAAGAGACTGGCGGCATGCTGACTTAACATACTCAGGTAACTTTGTACTTGCGGCTGATTGATCTGTTCAGGGGGTCGGCCGGCTAAGCGGTTACACGGCAGTGAATGCATTCCCCATTTGGGGTTGCTCTTAGCCACAGGCGGCCGGTATGACGTGGTACAATGGCAATAGTACTATCTCCATGTGGGATTAGTGTTTAGCCACGATCTTGAACAGATCCGTCATCCACTCGTTACTGGGTTGCTTTGCACTGAATGTATATATCGTTTGATTTCTTGTGACGATTGATTTCTGTAGGCAGCAACGGATACAATGTGGTCCCTGTGTTCATTATTAGGCTGAATGGGATTTATTGGAGAAATGTAATGATTTTGATACCCATAGCACATACGGATTTAATGTGTCAGGGAGCAAATCTGCAAATGCTGCTAAGCACATGTCACTTTTTCTCATTATAGACTTTTTCTATGTGCACTATTATTAGGCTACTTTCACACTTGCGTTGAACGGTATCCGTTGCATTGCGTTGTGTAACGGATGCAACGGATGTGTTGCATATAGTGACACAACGGATGCAACGGATGCTGCAAAACAACGCAATTCGTTTTGATTTTTTTTTTTTTTTTTTCCCGGTTTTACCAGCGGCAGACTATAGTGAACGATCAGCTGATCGTTCCCTGCAGCCGGCCGCTGGGTGATCAGCTGATTGCTCCCAGTAGCCGGCCGCCGGGTGATCAGCTGATCGCTCCCGCCCGCCGGGTGATCAGCTGATCGCTCCCGGCTGCCGGGTGATCAGCTGATCGCTCCCTGCAGCCGGCTGCCGGGTGATCAGCTGATCGCTCCCGGCCGCCGGGTGATCAGCTGATCGCTCCCTGCAGCCGGCCGCCGGGTGATCAGCTGATCGCTGTCACTTGCCGGCGCCCGGGCATGCCGGCGGGCGGGCGCTCAGCTGAGCGCTGTGACTTGCCGGCGGCCGGGCATGCTGGTGGCCGGTCATTCAGCTGAGCGCTGTCGCTTGCCGACGGCCGGGCGCTCAGCTGAACGTTCGGCCACCGCGAGCCAAAATAAAGTTTGATTTAAAAAAAAAAAAAAAAAAAAAAAAAAAAAAAGAGCATGCGCAGTGAAATCCAGAGGATTCCGCTGCTCAAAATAACGTTACATGCTGCGTTCCTCCCGCTGGGCGGAAGCAACGGAGCGTCGCCCAGCGGAAGCAACGCAGCTCCTTTTGGTACAATCCGTCAACCATACAAGTCTATGGGAAACAGCGGAATCCGTTAACGGATTCCGCTGTTTCCCAAAAGGGCGGATTGTAACGGAAGGAAAATAACGCAAGTGTGAAAGTACCCTTATGCTGCTATAATCTCTGTTCTTTGCTGCAATCATCTTTTTTAATCGTGTGTTTATTTATGAAATAAAGATTATTAATCATTATTTGGGACATTTGAGCTCCTTTTTTGAAAAAATGTTATACGGAAAATATTTTTTCACATTGTTGTTATAATATTACAGGAGATATCTGGGATATTTCAGGAGATATGTGGATATTACAGGAGATATCTGGATATTACAGGAGATATCTGAATATTACAGGAGATATCTAATAATAATAATCTTTATTTCTATAGCGCCAATATATTCCGCAGCGCTTTACAATTCAGGAGGCTCATATACATATAATATCTGGATATTACAGGAGATATCTGGATATTACAGGCGATATCTGAATATTACAGGAGATATCTGGATATTACAGGACATATCTGGATATTACAGGAGATATCTGGATTTTTACAGGAGATATTTGGATATTACAGGAGACACCTGGGTATTACAGGAGATATCTGGATATTACAGGACATATCTGGATATTACAGGAGATATCTGGGGTATTACAGGAGATATCTGGATATTACAGGAGATATCTGGGTATTACAGGACATATCTGGATATTACAGGACATATCTGGATTTTTACAGGAGATATTTGGATATTACAGGAGACACCTGGGTATTACAGGAGATATCTGGGATATTACAGGAGATATCTGGGTATTACAGGAGACATCTGGGTATTACAGGAGATATCTGGATATTACAGAAGATATCTGGATATTACAGGAGATATCTGGAATATTACAGGAGATATCTGGGTATTACAGGACATATCTGGACATTACAGGAGATATCTGGACATTACAGGAGATATCTGGATATTACAGGAGATATCTGGGTATTACAGGACATATCTGGACATTACAGGAGCTATCTGGGATATTACAGGAGATATCTGGGATATTACAAAAGATATCTGGGTATTACAGGAGATATCTGGGTATTACAGGAGACATCTGGATATTACAGGGGATATCTGGGTATTACAGGAGATATCTGGGTATTACAGGAGATATCTGGGATATTACAGGAGATATCTGGATATTACAGAAGATATCTGGATATTACAGGAGATATCTGGGATATTACAGGAGATATCTGGGTATTACAGGAGATATCTGGATATTACAGAAGATATCTGGGTATTACAGGAGATATCTGGGTATTATAGGAGATATCTGGACATTACAGGAAATATCTGAGTATTACAGGAGATATCTGGGTATAACAGAATATATCGGGTATTACAGGAGATATCTAGATATTACAGAAGATATCTGGACATTACAGGAGATATCTGGGATATTACAGGAGATATCTGGATATTACAGGAGATATCTGGACATTACAAGGGATATCTGGGGTATTACAGGAGATATCTGGGATATTACAGGAGATATCTCGGTATTACAGGAGATATCTGGACATTACAGGAAATATCTGGACATTACAGGAGATATCTGGGTATAACAGAATATATCGGGTATTACAGGAGATATCTGGATATTACAGGAGATATCTGGACATTACAGGAGATATCTGGACATTACAGGAGATATCTGGGATATTACAGGAGATATGTGGATATTACAGGAGATATCTGGGTATTACAGGAGATATCTGGACATTACAGGAGATATCTGGACATTACAAGAGATATCTGGGTATTACAAGAGATATCTGGGTATTACAGGAGATATCTGGGTACTACAGGAGATATCTGGGTATTACAGAAGATATCTGGATATTACAGGAGATATCTGGGATATTACAAGAGATATCTGGATATTACAGGAGATATCTGGGATATTACAGGAGATATCTGGGGTATTACAGGAGATATCTGGATATTACAGGAGATATCTGGATATTACAGGACATATCTGGATATTACAGGATATATCTGGATATTACAGGACATATCTGGATTTTTACAGGAGATATTTGGATATTACAGGAGACACCTGGGTATTACAGGAGATATCTGGGATATTACAGGAGATATCTGGGGTATTACAGGAGATATCTGGATATTACAGGAGATATCTGGGTATTACAGGAGATATCTGGGTATTACAGGACATATCTGGACATAACAGGAGATATCTGGATATTACAGGAGATATCTGGGATATTACAGGACATATCTGGACATTACAGGAGATATCTGGGATATTACAGGAGATATCTGGGTATTACAGGACATATCTGGACATTACAGGAGACATCTGGGTATTACAGGAGATATCTGGGATATTACAGGAGATATCTGAATATTACAGAAGATATCTGGATATTACAGGAGATATCTGGGATATTACAGGAGATATCTGGGTATTACAGGAGATATCTGGACATTACAAGAAATATCTGAGTATTACAGGAGATATTTGGGTATAACAGAATATATCGGGTATTACAGGAGATATCTGGATATTACAGGAGATATCTGGACATTACAGGAGATATCTGGGATATTACAGGAGATATCTGGATATTACAGGAGATATCTGGGATATTACAGGAGATATCTGGATATTACAGGAGATATCTGGACATTACAAGAGATATCTGGGATATTACAAGAGATATCTGGGATATTACAGGAGATATCTGGGTATTACAGGAGATATCTGGGTATTATAGGAGATATCTGGGGTATTACAGGAGGTATCTGGGTATTACAGGAGATATCTGGGATATTACAGGAGATATCTGGGGTATTACAGGAGATATCTGGAATATTACAGGAGGTATCTGGGTATTACAGGAGATATCTGGATATTACAGGAGATATCTGGGATATTACAGGAGATATCTGGAATATTACAGGAGATATCTGGATATTACAGGAGATATCTGGGATATTACAGGAGATATCTGGAATATTACAGAAGATATCTGGGTATTACAGGAGATATCTGGATATTACAGGAGATATCTGGGATATTACAGGAAATATCTGGAATATTACAGGAGATGTCTGGATATTACAGGAGATATCTGGGATATTACAGGAGATATCTGGATATTACAGGAGATATCTGGATATTACAGGAGATATCTGGGATATTACAGGAGATATCTGGGATATTACAGGAGATATCTGGATATTACAGGAGATATCTGGGATATTACAGGACATATCTGGATATTACAGGAGATATCTAGATATTACAGGAGATATCTGGGATATTACAGGAGATATCTGGATATTACAGTAGATATCTGGGATATTACAGGAGATATCTGGGGTATTACAGGAGATATCTGGATATTACAGGAGATATCTGGGATATTACAGGAGATATCTGGGATATTACAGGAGATATCTGGATATTACAGGAGATATCTGGGTATTACAGGAGATATATGGGATATTACAGGAGATATCTGGATATTACAGGAGATATCTGGATATTACAGGAGATATCTGGGATATTACAGGAGATATCTGGATATTACAGGAGATATCTGGGATATTACAGGAGATATCTGGATATTACAGGAGATATCTGGGATATTACAGGAGATATCTCCGGTATTACAAAAGATATCTGGATATTACAGGAGATATCTGGGATATTACAGGAGATATCTGGGATATTACAGGAGATATCTGGGATATTACAGGAGATATCTGGGGTATTACAGGAGATATCTGGATATTACAGGAGATATCTGGGATATTACAGGAGATATCTGGATATTACAGGAGATATCTGGGGTATTACAGGAGATATCTGGGATATTACAGGAGATATCTGGGATATTACAGGAGATATCTGGATATTACAGGAGATATCTGGGGTATTACAGGAGATATCTGGATATTACAGGAGATATCTGGGTATTATAGGAGATATCTGGGGTATTACAGGAGATATCTGGGTATTACAGGAGATATCTGGGTATTACAGGAGATATCTGGGGTATTACAGGAGATATCTGGACATTACAAGAGATATCTGGGTATTACAGGAGATATCTGGGTATTACAGGAGATATCTGGATAGTACAGGAGATATCTGGGTATTACAGGAGATATCTGGATATTACAGGAGATATCTGGGATATTACAGGAGATATATGGGTATTACAGGAGATATCTGGGATATTACAGGAGATATATGGGTATTACAGGAGATATCTGGATATTACAGGAGATATCTGGGATATTACAGGAGATATATGGGTATTACAGGAGATATCTGGGATATTAAAGGAGATATATGGGTATTACAGGAGATATCTGGGATATTAGAGGAGATATATGGGTATTACAGGAGATATCTGGATATTACAGGAGATATCTGGGATATTACAGGAGATATATGGGTATTACAGGAGATATCTGGGATATTACAGGAGATATATGGGATATTACAGGAGATATATGGGTATTACAGGAGATATCTGGGGTATTACAGGAGGTATCTGGGTATTACAGGAGATATCTGGGATATTACAGGAGATATCTGGGGTATTACAGGAGATATCTGGAATATTACAGGAGGTATCTGGGTATTACAGGAGATATCTGGATATTACAGGAGATATCTGGGATATTACAGGAGATATCTGGAATATTACAGGAGATATCTGGATATTACAGGAGATATCTGGGATATTACAGGAGATATCTGGAATATTACAGAAGATATCTGGGTATTACAGGAGATATCTGGGTATTACAGGAGATATCTGGGTATTACAGGAGATATCTGGGATATTACAGGAGATATCTGGATATTACAGGAGATATCTGGGTATTACAGGAGATATCTGGGTATTACAGGAGATAACTGGACATTACAGGAGATATCTGGGGTATTACAGGAGATATCTGGGATATTACAGGAGATATCTGGGGTATTACAGGAGATATCTGGGATATTACAGGAGATATATGGGTATTACAGGAGATATCTGGATATTACAGGAGATATCTGGGATATTACAGGAGATATCTGGATATTACAGGAGATATCTGGGATATTACAGGAGATATCTGGATATTACAGGAGATATCTGGGATATTACAGGAGATATCTGGATATTACAGTAGATATCTGGGATATTACAGGAGATATCTGGATATTACAGGACATATCTGGGATATTACAGGAGATATCTGGGGTATTACAGGAGATATCTGGATATTACAGGAGATATCTGGGATATTACAGGAGATATCTGGGATATTACAGGAGATATCTGGATATTACAGGAGATATCTGGGTATTACAGGAGATATCTGGGATATTACAGGAGATATCTGGATATTACAGGAGATATCTGGGATATTACAGGAGATATCTGGATATTACAGGAGATATCTGGGATATTACAGGAGATATCTGGATATTACAGGAGATATCTGGGATATTACAGGAGATATCTCCGGTATTACAGGAGATATCTGGATATTACAGGAGATATCTGGGATATTACAGGAGATATCTGGGATATTACAGGAGATATCTGGGGTATTACAGGAGATATCTGGATATTACAGGAGATATCTGGGATATTACAGGAGATATCTGGGATATTACAGGAGATATCTGGGATATTACAGGAGATATCTGGGGTATTACAGGAGATATCTGGATATTACAGGAGATATCTGGGATATTACAGGAGATATCTGGGATATTACAGGAGATATCTGGGATATTACAGGAGATATCTGGGGTATTACAGGAGATATCTGGATATTACAGGAGATATCTGGGGTATTACAGGAGATATCTGGGATATTACAGGAGATATCTGGATATTACAGGAGATATCTGGGGTATTACAGGAGATATCTGGGATATTACAGGAGATATCTGGATATTACAGGAGATATCTGGGTATTATAGGAGATATCTGGGCTATTACAGGAGATATCTGGGTATTACAGGAGATATCTGGGTATTACAGGAGATATCTGGGGTATTACAGGAGATATCTGGACATTACAAGAGATATCTGGGTATTACAGGAGATATCTGGGTATTATAGGAGATATCTGGATAGTACAGGAGATATATGGGTATTACAGGAGATATCTGGATATTACAGGAGATATCTGGGATATTACAGGAGATATATGGGTATTACAGGAGATATCTGGGATATTACAGGAGATATATGGGATATTACAGGAGATATATGGGTATTACAGGAGATATCTGGGGTATTACAGGAGATATCTGGGATATTACAGGAGATATATGGGTATTACAGGAGATATCTGGATATTACAGGAGATATCTGGGATATTACAGGAGATATATGGGTATTACAGGAGATATTTGGGATATTACAGGAGATATATGGGTATTACAGGAGATATCTGGGGTATTACAGGAGATATCTGGGATATTACAGGAGATATATGGGTATTACAGGAGATATCTGGACATTACAGGAGATATCTGGGATATTACAGGAGATATCTGGGATATTACAGGAGATATCTGGGATATTACAGGAGATATCTGGGTATTACAGGAGATATCTGGGATATTACAGGAGATATATGGGTATTACAGGAGATATCTGGGATATTACAGGAGATATATGGGTATTACAGGAGATATCTGGATATTACAGGAGATATCTGGGATATTACAGGAGATATATGGGTATTACAGGAGATATCTGGGGTATTACAGGAGATATCTGGGGTATTACAGGAGATATCTGGGATATTACAGGAGATATATGGGTATTACAGGAGATATCTGGATATTACAGGAGATATCTGGGATATTACAGGAGATATATGGGTATTACAGGAGATATCTGGGGTATTACAGGAGATATCTGGGATATTACAGGAGATATATGGGTATTACAGGAGATATCTGGGATATTACAGGAGATATCTGGGTATTACAGGAGATATCTGGGTATTACAGGAGATATCTGGACATTACAGGAGATATCTGGATATTACAGGAGATATCTGGGTATTACAGGAGATATCTGGATATTACAGGAGATATCTGGGATATTACAGGAGATATCTGGGGTATTACAGGAGATATCTGGGATATTACAGGAGATATCTGGGATATTACAGGAGATATCTGGGTATTACAGGAGATATCTGGGATATTACAGGAGATATATGGGTATTACAGGAGATATCTGGGATATTACAGGAGATATATGGGTATTACAGGAGATATCTGGATATTACAGGAGATATCTGGGATATTACAGGAGATATATGGGTATTACAGGAGATATCTGGGGTATTACAGGAGATATCTGGGGTATTACAGGAGATATCTGGGGTATTACAGGAGATATCTGGGATATTACAGGAGATATATGGGTATTACAGGAGATATCTGGATATTACAGGAGATATCTGGGATATTACAGGAGATATATGGGTATTACAGGAGATATCTGGGGTATTACAGGAGATATCTGGGATATTACAGGAGATATATGGGTATTACAGGAGATATCTGGGATATTACAGGAGATATCTGGGTATTACAGGAGATATCTGGGTATTACAGGAGATATCTGAACATTACAGGAGATATCTGGACATTACAGGAGATATCTGGATATTACAGGAGATATCTGGGTATTACAGGAGATATCTGGATATTACAGGAGATATCTGGGATATTACAGGAGATATCTGGGGTATTACAGGAGATATCTGGATATTACAGGAGATTTCTGGGCATTACAGGAGATATCTGGACATTACAGGAGATATCTGGATATTACAGGAGATATCTGGACATTACAGGAGATATCTGGATATTACAGGACATATCTGGGATATTACAGGAGATATCTGGGATATTACAGGAGATATCTGGGTATTACAGGAGATATCTGGACATTACAGGACATATCTGGGATATTACAGGAGATATCTGGGATATTACAGGAGATATCTGGGTATTACAGGAGATATCTGGGTATTACAGGAGATATCTGGACATTACAGGAGATATCTGGGATATTATAGGAGATATCTGGACATTACAGGAGATATCTGGGTATTATAGGAGATATCTGGGATATTACAGGAGATATCTGGATATTACAGGAGATATCTGGGTATTACAGGAGATATCTGGATATTACAGGAGATATCTGGGTATTACAGGAGATATTTGGATATTACAGGAGATATCTGGATATTACAGGAGATATCTGGGTATTACAGGAGATATCTGGGTATTACAGGAGATATCTGGGATATTACAGGAGATATCTGGATATTACAGGAGATATCTGGGTATTACAGGAGATATCTGGGTATTACAGGAGATATCTGGACATTACAGGAGATATCTGTGGTATTACAGGAGATATCTGGGATATTACAGGAGATATCTGGGGTATTACAGGAGATATCTGGGATATTACAGGAGATATCTGGGATATTACAGGAGATATATGGGTATTACAGGAGATATCTGGGATATTACAGGAGATATATGGGTATTACAGGAGATATCTGGGTATTACAGGAGATATCTGGATATTACAGGAGATATCTGGGTATTACAGGAGATATCTGGACATTACAGGACATATCTGGACATTACAGGAGATATCTGGGGTATTACAGGAGATATCTGGATATTACAGGAGATATCTGGGTATTACAGGAGATATCTGGATATTACAGGAGATATCTGGGTATTACAGGAGATATCTGGATATTACAGGAGATATCTGGGCATTACAGGAGATATCTGGATATTACAGGACATATCTGGGATATTACAGGAGATATCTGGGATATTACAGGAGATATCTGGGTATTACAGGAGATATCTGGACATTACAGGACATATCTGGACATTACAGGAGATATCTGGGATATTACAGGAGATATCTGGATATTACAGGAGATATCTGGATATTACAGGAGATATCTGAATATTACAGGAGATATCTGGGTATTACAGGAGATATCTGGGTATTACAGGAGATATCTGGGGTATTACAGGAGATATCTGGATATTACAGGAGATATCTGGGGTATTACAGGAGATATCTGGATATTACAGGAGATATCTGGGTATTACAGGAGATATCTGGATATTACAGGAGATATCTGGGTATTACAGGAGATATCTGGATATTACAGGAGATATCTGGATATTACAGGAGATATCTGGGTATTACAGGAGATATCTGGATATTACAGGAGATATCTGGATATTACAGGAGATATCTGGGATATTACAGGAGATATCTGGGGTATTACAGGAGATATCTGGATATTACAGGAGATATCTGGGTATTACAGGAGATATCTGGGTATTACAGGAGATATCTGGATATTACAGGAGATATCTGGACATTACAGGAGATATCTGGGTATTACAGGAGATATCTGGACATTACAGGAGATATCTGGATATTACAGGAGATATCTGGATATTACAGGAGATATCTGGACATTACAGGAGATATCTGGATATTACAGGAGATATCTGGGATATTACAGGAGATATCTGGGTATTACAGGAGATATCTGGACATTACAGGAGATATCTGGATATTACAGGAGATATCTGGATATTACAGGAGATATCTGGACATTACAGGAGATATCTGGATATTACAGGAGATATCTGGGATATTACAGGAGATATCTGGGGTATTACAGGAGATATCTGGATATTACAGGAGATATCTGGGTATTACAGGAGATATCTGGATATTACAGGAGATATCTGGACATTACAGGAGATATCTGGGTATTACAGGAGATATCTGGACATTACAGGAGATATCTGGACATTACAGGAGATATCTGGATATTACAGGAGATATCTGGACATTACAGGAGATATCTGGGTATTACAGGAGATATCTGGACATTACAGGAGATATCTGGACATTACAGGAGATATCTGGATATTACAGGAGATATCTGGACATTACAGGAGATATCTGGGTATTACAGGAGATATCTGGACATTACAGGAGATATCTGGATATTACAGGAGATATCTGGATATTACAGGAGATATCTGGACATTACAGGAGATATCTGGATATTACAGGAGATATCTGGGATATTACAGGAGATATTTGGGGTATTACAGGAGATATCTGGATATTACAGGAGATATCTGGGTATTACAGGAGATATCTGGGTATTACAGGAGATATCTGGATATTACAGGAGATATCTGGACATTACAGGAGATATCTGGGTATTACAGGAGATATCTGGACATTACAGGAGATATCTGGACATTACAGGAGATATCTGGATATTACAGGAGATATCTGGACATTACAGGAGATATCTGGGTATTACAGGAGATATCTGGGTATTACAGGAGATATCTGGGTATTACAGGAGATATCTGGACATTACAGGAGATATCTGGACATTACAGGAGATATCTGGATATTACAGGAGATATCTGGACATTACAGGAGATATCTGGGTATTACAGGAGATATCTGGGTATTACAGGAGATATCTGGATATTACAGGAGATATCTGGACATTACAGGAGATATCTGGGTATTACAGGAGATATCTGGACATTACAGGAGATATCTGGGTATTACAGGAGATATCTGGACATTACAGGAGATATCTGGGTATTACAGGAGATATCTGGGTATTACAGGAGATATCTGGACATTACAGGAGATATCTGGGTATTACAGGAGATATCTGGGTATTACAGGAGATATCTGGGTATTACAGGAGATATCTGGACATTACAGGAGATATCTGGGTATTACAGGAGATATCTGGGTATTACAGGAGATATCTGGACATTACAGGAGATATCTGGGTATTACAGGAGATATCTGGGTATTACAGGAGATATCTGGGTATTACAGGAGATATCTGGACATTACAGGAGATATCTGGGTATTACAGGAGATATCTGGGTATTACAGGAGATATCTGGATATTACAGGAGATATCTGGGATATTACAGGAGATATCTGGGTATTACAGGAGATATATGGGTATTACAGGAGATATCTGGGTATTACAGGAGATATCTGGATATTACAGGAGATATCTGGGATATTACAGGAGATATCTGGGTATTACAGGAGATATATGGGTATTACAGGAGATATCTGGGTATTACAGGAGATATCTGGGTATTACAGGAGATATCTGGGTATTACAGGAGATATCTGGATATTACAGGAGATATCTGGGATATTACAGGAGATATCTGGGTATTACAGGAGATATATGGGTATTACAGGAGATATCTGGGTATTACAGGAGATATCTGGGTATTACAGGAGATATCTGGGATATTACAGGAGATATCTGGACATTACAGGAGATATCTGGGTATTACAGGAGATATCTGGGTATTACAGGAGATATCTGGGTATTACAGGAGATATCTGGATATTACAGGAGATATCTGGACATTACAGGAGATATCTGGACATTACAGGACATATCTGGGATATTACAGGAGATATCTGGATATTACAGGAGATATCTGGACATTACAGGAGATATCTGGACATTACAGGAGATATCTGGACATTACAGGAGATATCTGGATATTACAGGAGATATCTGGACATTACAGGAGATATCTGGACATTACAGGAGATATCTGGACATTACAGGAGATATCTGGATATTACAGGAGATATCTGGACATTACAGGAGATATCTGGATATTACAGGAGATATCTGGGTATTACAGGAGATATCTGGATATTACAGGAGATATCTGGACATTACAGGAGATATATGGGTATTACAGGAGATATCTGGATATTACAGGAGATATCTGGGTATTACAGGAGATATCTGGATATTACAGGAGATATCTGGACATTACCGGAGATTTCTGGATATTACAGGAGATATCTGGGTATTACAGGAGATATCTGGATATTACAGGAGATATCTGGGTATTACAGGAGATATCTGGATATTACAGGAGATATCTGGATATTACAGGAGATATCTGGACATTACAGGAGATATCTGGATATTACAGGAGATATCTGGACATTACAGGAGATATCTGGACATTACAGGACATATCTGGGATATTACAGGAGATATCTGGATATTACAGGAGATATCTGGACATTACAGGAGATATCTGGACATTACAGGAGATATCTGGACATTACAGGAGATATCTGGATATTACAGGAGATATCTGGACATTACAGGAGATATCTGGACATTACAGGAGATATCTGGACATTACAGGAGATATCTGGATATTACAGGAGATATCTGGACATTACAGGAGATATCTGGATATTACAGGAGATATCTGGGTATTACAGGAGATATCTGGATATTACAGGAGATATCTGGACATTACAGGAGATATATGGGTATTACAGGAGATATCTGGATATTACAGGAGATATCTGGGTATTACAGGAGATATCTGGATATTACAGGAGATATCTGGACATTACAGGAGATATCTGGATATTACAGGAGATATCTGGGTATTACAGGAGATATCTGGATATTACAGGAGATATCTGGGTATTACAGGAGATATCTGGATATTACAGGAGATATCTGGATATTACAGGAGATATCTGGACATTACAGGAGATATCTGGATATTACAGGAGATATCTGGACATTACAGGAGATATCTGGACATTACAGGAGATATCTGGACATTACAGGACATATCTGGGATATTACAGGAGATATCTGGATATTACAGGAGATATCTGGACATTACAGGAGATATCTGGACATTACAGGAGATATCTGGACATTACAGGAGATATCTGGATATTACAGGAGATATCTGGACATTACAGGAGATATCTGGACATTACAGGAGATATCTGGACATTACAGGAGATATCTGGATATTACAGGAGATATCTGGACATTACAGGAGATATCTGGATATTACAGGAGATATCTGGGTATTACAGGAGATATCTGGATATTACAGGAGATATCTGGACATTACAGGAGATATATGGGTATTACAGGAGATATCTGGATATTACAGGAGATATCTGGATATTACAGGAGATATCTGGATATTACAGGAGATATCTGGACATTACAGGAGATATATGGGTATTACAGGAGATATCTGGATATTACAGGAGATATCTGGGTATTACAGGAGATATCTGGATATTACAGGAGATATCTGGACATTACAGGAGATATCTGGATATTACAGGAGATATCTGGGTATTACAGGAGATATCTGGGTATTACAGGAGATATCTGGATATTACAGGAGATATCTGGATATTACAGGAGATATCTGGACATTACAGGAGATATCTGGATATTACAGGAGATATCTGGACATTACAGGAGATATCTGGATATTACAGGAGATATCTGGACATTACAGGAGATATCTGGACGGTAGAGGCTAGATCAGAGTTGATTTTTGGAGGGGGAGGAGTGATTTCATGAAATCATGATGTCACCGGAAGGGGCGGGGCCTCCTCAGTGCCGTACAGATCTGTGGGCGGGAAGCGGCAGTGCTCGTGCTCCTCTGTGCAGAGCGGACGGATCCTGACCCTGAGGTGGAGAATAGTCAGCGTCTCCTCATTAGTTATAGCTCTGGGGTCTCAGCCTGGATGTTGGGGGCACAGAGCAGCGTCTCCTGTCTGTGTTGGGGGCTGCAGCTCGTGTATATCTCAGGCTTTAATAAGGTAAGTGTCTTATGGGGGGGTTACACGGAGCAGGGGGTGATGCTGTGGAGGTTTTATAAGGAATGAGGGGGTTACTCTAGGCAGGAGGCGACGCTGCATGTTTGGGGGGCTTGCAGGAGGCAATGTGGAACGTTTTGGGCGGCTCACACTTGCCAGGGAGCGACTTTGTATGTTTGGGGTGGACTCGCACTGGAAAGGGGGTGAAGCTGCACGTTTGGGGGGTTCACACTGGGCTGGGGGCGACGCCGCACGTTTGTGGGGGGCTCGCACTGGGCAGTGAGCGACTCTGCACGTTCGGGGGGGGGGGGGCTGGCACTGGGCAGTGTGCGACGCTGCACGTTTAGGGGGGCTGGCAGGGGGCGATGCTGCACGTTTGGGGGGGCTGGCGGGGGTGACTCTGCACGTTTGGGGGGGGGCTGGCACTGGGCAGTGTGCGACTGCACGTTTGGGGGAGCTGGCACTGGGCAGTGTGCGACGCTGCACGTTTGGGGAGGCTGGCAGGGGTCGACGCTGCACGTTTGGGGGGGCTCGCACTGGCTGGGGGGCGACGCTGCACGTTTGGGGGTGGCTCGCACTGGCCGGGGGGATGGCACTGGCCGGGTTGGTGACGCTGCACGGTTGGGGGGGCTCGCACTGGCCGGGGGGCGACGCTGCACGTTTGGGGGGGCTCGCACTGGCCGGGGGGGCGACGCTGCACGTTTGGGGGTGGCTCGCACTGGCCGAGGGGATGGCACTGGCCGGGTTGGTGACGCTGCACGTTTGGGGGTGGCTCGCACTGGCCGGGGGGATGGCACTGGCCGGGTTGGTGACGCTGCACGTTTGGGGGTGGCTCGCACTGGCCGGGGGGATGGCACTGGCCGGGTTGGTGACGCTGCACTTTGGGGGTGGCTCGCACTGTCCGGGGGGGCGACGCTGCACATTTGGGGGGGCTCGCACTGGCCGGGGGGGTGACGCTGCACGTTTGGGGGGCTCGCACTGGCCGGGGGGATGGCACTGGCCGGGTTGGTGACGCTGCACGTTTGGAGGGGCTCGCACTGGCCGGGGGGCGACGCTGCACGTTTGGAGGGGCTCGCACTGGCCGGGGGGCGACGCTGCACGTTTGGTGGTGGCTCGCACTGGCCGGGGGGATGGCACTGGCCGGGTTGGTGACGCTGCACGTTTGGGGGTGGCTCGCACTGGCCGGGGGGGGGCGACGCTGCACGTTTGGGGGGGCTCGCACTGGCCGGGGGGTGACGCTGCACGTTTGGGGGGGCTCGCACTGGCCGGGGGGGTGACGCTGCACGTTTGGGGGGGCTCGCACTGACCGGGGGGATGGTACTGGCCGGGTTGGTGACGCTGCACGTTTGGGGGGGCTCGCACTGGCCGGGGGGCGACGCTGCACGTTTGGGGGGGGATGGCACTGGCCGGGTTGGTGACGCTGCACGTTTGGGGGTGGCTCGCACTGGCCGGGGGGATGGCACTGGCCGGGTTGGTGACGCTGCACGTTTGGGGGGGGCTCGCACTGGCCGGGGAGCGACGCTGCACGTTTGGGGGCGCTCGCACTGGCCGGGGAGCGACGCTGCACGTTTGGGGGGGCTCGCACTGGCCGGGGAGCGACGCTGCACGTTTGGGGGGGCTCGCACTGGCCGGGGGAGCGACGCTGCACGTTTGGGGGGGCTCGCACTGGCCGGGGAGCGACGCTGCACGTTTGGGGGGGCTCGCACTGGCCGGGGAGCGACGCTGCACGTTTGGGGGGGCTCGCACTGGCCGGGGAGCGACGCTGCACGTTTGGGGGGGCTCGCACTGGCCGGGGAGCGACGCTGCACGTTTGGGGGGGCTCGCACTGGCCGGGGGAGCGACGCTGCACGTTTGGGGGGGCTCGCACTGGCCGGGGAGCGACGCTGCACGTTTGGGGGGGCTCGCACTGGCCGGGGAGCGACGCTGCACGTTTGGGGGGGCTCGCACTGGCCGGGGAGCGACGCTGCACGTTTGGGGGGGCTCGCACTGGCCGGGGAGCGACGCTGCACGTTTGGGGGGGCTCGCACTGGCCGGGGAGCGACGCTGCACGTTTGGGGGGGCTCGCACTGGCCGGGGAGCGACGCTGCACGTTTGGGGGGGCTCGCACTGGCCGGGGAGCGACGCTGCACGTTTGGGGGGGCTCGCACTGGCCGGGGAGCGACGCTGCACGTTTGGGGGGGGCTCGCACTGGCCGGGGGAGCGGGGACGCTGCACGTTTGGGGGGGGCTCGCACTGGCCGGGGAGCGACGCTGCACGTTTGGGGGGGCTCGCACTGCACGTTTGGGGGGGCTCGCACTGGCCGGGGGGATGATGCATGTTTGGGGGGCTTGAAGGTGCGACGCATGTTTGGGGGGCTCGCACTGCCGGGGGGGGGTGAGGCTGCATGTTTGGGGGGAATGTAGGGGGCGACGCATGTTTTAGGGGCTCGCAGTGGCTAGGTGGTGACGCTGCATGTTTGGGGGCTCGCAGTTGCCAGGGGGGTGACGCTGCACGTTTGTGGGAGGGGGCTCGCGGAGGGCGACCCTGCACGTCTGTGGGGGGGGGGGCCTCGCGGAGGGCGACCCTGCACGTCTGTGGGGGGGGGGGGGCCTCGCGGAGGCGACCCTGCACGTCTGTGGGGGGGGGCCTCGCGGAGGGCGACCCTGCACGTCTGTGGGGGGGGGGGATCTCGGAGGGCGACGCTGCACGTCTGTGGGGGGGGCTCGCGGAGGGCGACGCTGCACGTCTGTGGGGGGGCTCGCGGAGGGCGACGCTGCACGTCTGTGGGGGGGCTCGCGGAGGGCGACGCTGCACGTCTGTGGGGGGGCTCGCGGAGGGCGACGCTGCACGTCTGTGGGGGGGCTCGCGGAGGGCGACGCTGCACGTCTGTGGGGGGGCTCGCGGAGGGCGACGCTGCACGTCTGTGGGGGCTCGCGAGGGCGACGCTGCACGTCTGTGGGGGGGCTCGCGGAGGGCGACGCTGCACGTCTGTGGGGGGGCTCGCGGAGGGCGACGCTGCACGTCTGTGGGGGGGCTCGCGGAGGGCGACGCTGCACGTCTGTGGGGGGGCTCGCGGAGGGCGACGCTGCACGTCTGTGGGGGGGCTCGCGGAGGGCGACGCTGCACGTCTGTGGGGGGGCTCGCGGAGGGCGACGCTGCACGTCTGTGGGGGGGCTCGCGGAGGGCGACGCTGCACGTCTGTGGGGGGGCTCGCGGAGGCGACGCTGCACGTCTGTGGGGGGGCTCGCGGAGGGGCGACGCTGCACGTCTGTGGGGGGGCTCGCGGAGGGCGACGCTGCACGTTTGGGGGCTCTCTCGGGGCAGTGGTGCGTGTTGTGGGGGCTCTTGCGGGGCAGTGGGGGGTGCTGTGAGAGCCCCCCCGCTGCCCAGCGAGAGCCCCCCCCCGCTGCCCAGCGCGTTGTGTGTGGGGGGGCCCTGTGTGTGTGTGTGTGTGTGTGTGTGTGTGTGTGTGTGTGTGGGGGGGGGCCCTGTGTGTGTGTGTGTGTGTGTGGGGGGGCCTGTGTGTGTGTGTGTGTGTGTGTGTGTGTGTGTGTGTGTGTGTGTGGGGGGGCCCTGTGTGTGTGTGTGGGGGGGCCCTGTGTGTGTGTGTGTGGGGGCCCTGTGTGTGTGTGTGGGGGGCCCTGTGTGTGTGTGTGTGGGGGCCCTGTGTGTGTGTGTGGGGGGGCCCTGTGTGTGTGTGTGGGGGGGCCCTGTGTGTGTGTGTGGGGGGGGCCCTGTGTGTGTGTGTGTGGGGGGCCCTGTGTGTGTGTGTGGGGGGGCCCTGTGTGTGTGTGTGGGGGGGCCCTGTGTGTGTGTGTGGGGGGCCCTGTGTGTGTGTGTGGGGGGCCCTGTGTGTGTGTGTGGGGGGCCCTGTGTGTGTGTGTGGGGGGGCCCCTGTGTGTGGGGGGGCCCTGTGTGTGGGGGGGCCCTGTGTGTGGGGGGGCCCTGTGTGTGGGGGGCCCTGTGTGTGGGGGGGCCCTGTGTGTGGGGGCCCTGTGTGTGGGGCCCTGTGTGTGTGGGGGGCCCTGTGTGTGTGGGGGGGCCCTGTGTGTGTGTGGGGGCCCTGTGTGTGTGGGGGGGCCTGTGTGTGTGTGTGTGGGGGGGGGGGGGGCCCTGTGTGTGTGTGTGGGGGGGGCCCTGTGTGTGTGTGTGTGTGTGGGGGGCCCTGTGTGTGTGTGTGTGTGTGTGTGGGGGCCCTGTGTGTGTGTGTGTGGGGGGGCCCTGTGTGTGTGTGTGGGGGGCCCTGTGTGTGTGTGTGTGTGTGGGGGGGCCCTGTGTGTGTGTGTGGGGGGGCCCTGTGTGTGTGTGTGGGGGGGCCCTGTGTGTGTGTGTGGGGGGGCCCTGTGTGTGTGGGGGGGCACTGTGTGTGTGTGTGGGGGGCCCTGTGTGTGTGTGTGTTGGGGGGCTCTGTCTGTGTGTGTGTGTGGGGGGGCCCTGTGTGTGTCTGTGTGGGGGGGCCCTGTGTGTGTGTGTGTGGGGGGGCCCTGTGTGTGTGTGTGTGGGGGGGCCATGTGTGTGTGTGTGTGGGGGGGCCCTGTGTGTGTGTGTGTGGGGGGGCCCTGTGTGTGTGTGTGTGGGGGGGCCCTGTGTGTGTGTGTGGGGGGGCCCTGTGTGTGTGTGTGGGGGGGCCCTGTGTGTGTGGGGGGCCCTGTGTGTGTGTGTGGGGGGGCCCTGTGTGTGTGTGTGGGGGGGCCCTGTGTGTGTGTGTGTGTGTGGGGGGGCCCTGTGTGTGTGTGTGTGGGGGGGCCCTGTGTGTGTGTGGGGGGGCCCTGTGTGTGTGTGTGTGGGGGGGCCCTGTGTGTGTGTGTGTGGGGGGGCCCTGTGTGTGTGTGTGTGGGGGGGCCCTGTGTGTGTGTGTGTGGGGGGGCCCTGTGTGTGTGTGTGTGGGGGGGCCCTGTGTGTGTGTGTGGGGGGGGGCCCTGTGTGTGTGTGTGGGGGGGGGCCCTGTGTGTGTGTGTGTGGGGGGGCCCTGTGTGTGTGTGGGGGGGCCCTGTGTGTGTGTGGGGGGCCCTGTGTGTGTGTGGGGGGGCCCTGTGTGTGTGTGTGGGGGGCCCTGTGTGTGTGTGTGGGGGACCCTGTGTGTGTGTGTGGGGGACCCTGTGTGTGTGTGTGTGGGGACCCTGTGTGTGTGTGTGGGGGACCCTGTGTGTGTGTGTGGGGGGCCCTGTGTGTGTGTGTGTGGGGGCCCTGTGTGTGTGTGTGTGGGGGCCCTGTGTGTGTGTGTGTGTGGGGGGGCCCTGTGTGTGTGTGTGTGTGGGGGGGGGCCCTGTGTGTGTGTGTGTGTGGGGGGGCCCTGTGTGTGTGGGGGGGCCCTGTGTGTGTGTGTTGTGGGGGGGCCCTGTGTGTGTGTGTGGGGGGCCCTGTGTGTGTGTGTGGGGGGGGGGCCCTGTGTGTGTGTGTGGGGGGGGGGCCCTGTGTGTGTGTGTGGGGGGGGGCCCTGTGTGTGTGTGTGTGGGGGGGCCCTGTGTGTGTGTGTGTGGGGGGGCCCTGTGTGTGTGTGTGTGGGGGGGCCCTGTGTGTGTGTGTGTGTGTGGGGGGGCCCTGTGTGTGTGTGTGTGTGTGTGTGTGTGTGTGTGGGGGGGCCCTGTGTGTGTGTGTGGGGGGGGGGCCCTGTGTGTGTGTGTGTGGGGGGGCCCTGTGTGTGTGGGGGGCCCTGTGTGTGTGTGTGTGGGGGGGCCCTGTGTGTGTGGGGGGGGGGCCTGTGTGTGTGTGGGGGGGGGCCTGTGTGTGTGTGTGGGGGGGGGCCCTGTGTGTGTGTGTGTGTGTGGGGGGGCCCTGTGTGTGTGTGTGTGTGTGGGGGGGCCCTGTGTGTGTGTGTGTGTGGGGGGGCCCTGTGTGTGTGTGTGGGGGGGGGCCCTGTGTGTGTGTGGGGGGGGGGGCCCTGTGTGTGTGTGTGTGGGGGGGGGCCCTGTGTGTGTGTGTGGGGGCCCTGTGTGTGTGTGTGTGGGGGCCCTGTGTGTGTGGGGGGGCCCTGTGTGTGTGTGTGTGTGGGGGGGCCCTGTGTGTGTGTGTGTGTGGGGGGGCCCTGTGTGTGTGTGTGTGTGTGTGTGGGGTGGCCCTGTGTGTGTGTGTGTGGGGTGGCCCTGTGTGTGTGTGTGTGGGGGGGCCCTGTGTGTGTGTGTGTGTGGGGGGGGGGGGCCCTGTGTGTGTGTGTGTGTGTGGGGGGGCCCTGTGTGTGTGTGTGGGGGCCCTGTGTGTGTGTGTGTGGGGGCCCTGTGTGTGTGTGGGGGCCCTGTGTGTGTGGGGGGGCCCTGTGTGTGTGTGTGTGTGGGGGGGCCCTGTGTGTGTGTGTGGGGGGGGCCCTGTGTGTGTGTGGGGTGGCCCTGTGTGTGTGTGTGGGGGGGCCCTGTGTGTGTGTGTGTGGGGGGGCCCTGTGTGTGTGTGTGTGTGGGGGGGCCCTGTGTGTGTGTGTGTGGGGGGGCCCTGTGTGTGTGTGTGTGTGTGTGTGGGGGGGCCCTGTGTGTGTGTGTGTGGGGGGCCCTGTGTGTGTGGGGGGGCCCTGTGTGTGTGTGTGTGTGGGGGGGGGGCCCTGTGTGTGTGTGTGGGGGGGCCCTGTGTGTGTGGGGGGGGCCCTGTGTGTGTGTGTGTGGGGGGGGGGGGCCCTGTGTGTGTGTGTGTGTGTGGGGGGGCCCTGTGTGTGTGTGTGGGGGCCCTGTGTGTGTGTGGGGGGGGGCCCTGTGTGTGTGTGTGGGGGGCCCTGTGTGTGTGTGTGGGGGCCCTGTGTGTGTGGGGGGGCCCTGTGTAGGGGGGCCCTGTGTGGGGGGCCCTGTGTGTGTGTGTGTGTGTGGGGGGGGCCCTGTGTGTGTGTGTGGGGGGGCCCTGTGTGTGTGTGTGGGGGGGCCCTGTGTGTGTGTGTGGGGGGGCCCTGTGTGTGTGTGTGTGGGGGGGCCCTGTGTGTGTGTGTGTGGGGGGGCCCTGTGTGTGTGTGTGGGGGGGCCCTGTGTGTGTGTGTGTGTGGGGGCCCTGTGTGTGTGTGTGTGGGGGGCCCTGTGTGTGTGGGGGGGCCCTGTGTGTGTGTGTGGGGGGCCCTGTGTGTGTGTGTGTGGGGGGGCCCTGTGTGTGTGTGTGTGGGGGGGCCCTGTGTGTGTGTGTGGGGGGGCCCTGTGTGTGTGGGGGCCCTGTGTGTGTGTGTGTGTGGGGGGGCCCTGTGTGTGTGTGTGTGTGGGGGGGCCCTGTGTGTGTGTGTGTGTGGGGGGGCCCTGTGTGTGTGTGTGTGTGGGGGGCCCTGTGTGTGTGTGTGTGGGGGGGCCCTGTGTGTGTGTGTGTGGGGGGCCCTGTGTGTGTGTGTGTGGGGGGGCCCTGTGTGTGTGTGTGTGGGGGCCCTGTGTGTGTGTGGTGTGTGGGGGCTGTGTGTGGGGGGGCCCTGTGTGTGTGTGGGGGGGCCCTGTGTGTGTGTGGGGGGGCCCTGTGTGTGTGTGTGTGAGTGTGTGTGTGGGGGGGGCCCTGTGTGTGTGGGGGCCCTGTGTGTGTGGGGGCCCTGTGTGTGTGGGGGGGCCCTGTGGTGTGTGGGGGCCCTGTGTGTGTGTGGGGGGCCTGTGTGTGGCCTGTGTGTGTGTGGGGGGCCCTGTGTGTGTGTGGGGGGGCCCTGTGTGTGTGTGTGTGGGGGGCCCTGTGTGTGTGTGTGTGGGGGGCCGTGTGTGTGTGTGGGGGGGCCCTGTGTGTGTGTGTGTGGGGGGGCCCTGTGTGTGGGGGGGGCTGTGTGTGTGTGTGTGGGGGGGGCCCTGTGTGTGTGTGTGTGTGGGGGGGCCCTGTGTGTGTGTGTGGGGGGGCCCTGTGTGTGTGTGGGGGGGCCCTGTGTGTGTGTGTGGGGGGGCCCTGTGTGTGTGTGGGGGCCCTGTGTGTGGGGGCCCTGTGTGTGTGGGGGGGCCCTGTGTGTGTGTGTGGGGGGGCCCTGTGTGTGTGTGTGGGGGCCCTGTGTGTGTGTGGGGGGGCCCTGTGTGTGTGTGTGTGGGGGGCCCTGTGTGTGTGTGTGGGGGGGCCCTGTGTGTGTGTGTGTGTGGGGGGCCCTGTGTGTGTGTGGGGGGGGCCTTGTGTGTGTGTGTGTGTGGGGGCCCTGTGTGTGTGTGTGGGGGGGGGCCCTGTGTGTGTGTGTGTGTGGGGGGCCCTGTGTGTGTGTGTGTGGGGGGCCCTGTGTGTGTGTGTGGGGGGGCCCTGTGTGTGTGTGTGGGGGGCCCTGTGTGTGTGTGTGGGGGGGCCCTGTGTGTGTGGTGTGGGGGGGCCCTGTGTGTGTGTGTGTGTGTGTGGGGGGCCCTGTGTGTGTGTGTGTGTGTGGGGGGGCCCTGTGTGTGTGTGGGGGGGCCCTGTGTGTGTGTGGGGGGGGCCCTGTGTGTGTGTGTGGGGGGGGGGCCCTGTGTGTGTGTGTGTGTGTGTGGGGGGGCCCTGTGTGTGTGTGGGGGGCCCTGTGTGTGTGTGTGTGTGTGTGTGGGGGGCCCTGTGTGTGTGTGTGTGTGGGGGGGCCCTGTGTGTGTGTGTGGGGGGGCCCTGTGTGTGTGTGGGGGGGCCCTGTGTGTGTGTGTGGGGGGGCCCTGTGTGTGTGGGGGGGCCCTGTGTGTGTGTGTGTGTGGGGGGGGCCCTGTGTGTGTGTGTGTGTGGGGGGGCCCTGTGTGTGGGGGGGGCCTGTGTGTGTGTGTGTGTGTGGGGGGGCCTGTGTGTGTGTGTGTGTGGGGGGGCCCTGTGTGTGTGTGTGTGGGGGGGGCCCTGTGTGTGTGTGTGGGGGGGCCCTGTGTGTGTGTGTGTGTGTGTGGGGGGGCCTGTGTGTGTGTGTGTGTGTGTGTGTGTGTGTGTGTGTGTGCTGTGTGTGTGTGTGGGGGCCTGTGTGTGTGTGTGTGTGTGGGGGCCGTGTGTGTGTGTGTGGGGGGGCCTTTGTGTGTGTGGGGGGGCCCTGTGTGTGTGTGTGTGGGGGGGGGCCCTGTGTGTGTGTGTGTGTGGGGGGGCCCTGTGTGTGTGTGTGGGGGGCCCTGTGTGTGTGTGGGGCCCTGTGTGGTGTGGGGGGGCCCTGTGTGTGTGTGTGTGGGGGGGCCCTGTGTGTGGCTGTGTGTGTGTGGGGGGCCCTGTGTGTGTGTGGGGGGCCCTGTGTGTGTGTGGGGGGGCCCTGTGTGTGTGTGTGTGTGTGGGGGGGCCCTGTGTGTGTGTGGGGGGGCCTGTGTGTGTGTGGGGGGGCCCTGTGTGTGTGTGTGTGGGGGGCCCTGTGTGTGTGTGGGGGGGCCTGTGTGTGTGGTGGGGGGCCCTGTGTGTGTGTGTGTGGGGGGGCCCTGTGTGTGTGTGTGGGGGGGGCCCTGTGTGGTGTGTGTGTGGGGGGGGCCCTGTGTGTGTGTGTGTGTGGGGGGGCCCTGTGTGTGTGGTGTGGGTGGGGGGGCCCTGTGTGTGTGTGTGGGGGGCCCTGTGTGTGTGTGTGGGGGGGCCCTGTGTGTGTGTGTGGGGGGGCCCTGTGTGTGTGTGTGTGGGGGGGCCCTGTGTGTGTGTGTGGGGGGCCCTGTGTGTGTGTGTGTGGGGGGGCCCTGTGTGTGTGTGTGGGGGGCCCTGTGTGTGTGTGTGGGGGGCCCTGTGTGTGTGTGGGGGGGCCCTGTGTGTGTGTGTGTGGGGGGGGCCCTGTGTGTGTGTGTGTGTGGGGGCCCTGTGTGTGTGTGTGTGTGGGGGGGCCCTGTGTGTGTGTGTGGGGGGGCCCTGTGTGTGTGTGTGTGGGGGGGCCCTGTGTGTGTGTGTGGGGGGGCCCTGTGTGTGTGTGTGGGGGGGGCCCTGTGTGTGTGGTGTGTGTGGGGGGGCCCTGTGTGTGTGTGTGTGTGGGGGGCCCTGTGTGTGTGGTGTGTGGGGGGGCCCTGTGTGTGTGTGTGGGGGGCCCTGTGTGTGTGTGTGGGGGGGGCCCTGTGTGTGTGTGTGTGTGGGGGGGCCCTGTGTGTGTGTGGGGGGCCGTGTGTGTGGGGGGGCCCTGTGTGTGTGTGTGTGGGGGGCCCTGTGTGTGTGTGTGGGGGGCCCTGTGTGTGTGTGGGGGGCCCTGTGTGTGTGTGTGGGGGGGCCCTGTGTGTGTGTGTGGGGGGGGCCCTGTGTGTGTGTGTGTGGGGGGGCCCTGTGTGTGTGTGTGTGTGGGGGGGCCCTGTGTGTGTGTGTGGGGGGGCCCTGTGTGTGTGTGTGTGGGGGGGCCCTGTGTGTGTGTGTGTGGGGGGGCCCTGTGTGTGTGTGTGGGGGGGCCCTGTGTGTGTGTGTGGGGGGGCCCTGTGTGTGTGTGTGTGGGGGGGCCCTGTGTGTGTGTGGTGTGGGGGGGCCCTGTGTGTGTGGGGGGGCCCTGTGTGTGTGTGTGGGGGGGCCTGTGTGTGTGTGTGTGGGGGGCCCTGTGTGTGTGTGTGGGGGGGCCCTGTGTGTGTGTGTGGGGGGGGCCCTGTGTGTGTGTGTGTGGGGGGCCCTGTGTGTGTGTGTGGGGGGGCCCTGTGTGTGTGTGTGGGGGGCCCTGTGTGTGTGTGG